>NC_133339.1:18456150-18663650 GCF_030506205.2 Paramisgurnus dabryanus | reverse complement strand
TATAACCTGCTTGTCCTTCCTGGAAGGATTTTTTCTGGATGTTGTGATTCAACAGAGACACAGCCGACGCTAGACTGGTGCTGAATACATATAATTTCATTTTCCCTCCTGTGGAGAAGTATAAACGCATTCCTATCTTTAAAAGGGGTCCCTTGAAACCAGACAGCAGATGGCTCAGAGCCAACCAGCAGTTGGCTTTGTCTCTATATCCACTTTTGACTGTAAAATGCAACAGAATATTTAGTGAGGAACACTTTGCACCCAGGAGGATAAGATAGATATTCACAGTTAAAAGGCAGATTTTAGGTCGAAGGCGAAGTCCTGCTGTGTTTACTTGTAATGAATTGTTTAAACATTGCCAGATGTACTACATAATTTACTCTATATCGATATCACAGAGTGCAGTCCTGTGAATGATCGGGGCCTTGCAATTTAATTAAAAATCAAAGCTACACTGTAAAAAGTGAAAAGTTAGATCAACTTATATGACTTCAAAACACCTCAAAATTTAAGTTTATTTGAAACTTTTTTACTTGTATACGCATTTGAAATACAGCACCAGTTTATGTATAGATTAAAAACAGTTTTAAGTCAGTTTAAAGGCTTCGGTTCTGCATAAATAAACAAACGGGCAACTGATTAATTACTGTAATGTGTCTTCAGTGTCGCTTTGCTGTGAACGCAGCTATGGATGATAAATGAAAGTAAAACAAGACCAAATGCACATCATTATGCAAGCATTGCCATAATGTGATCTCTGGTGGTTTGACTTTGAGGGCCCTATTTTAACGATCTGAAACGCAAGTGCGAAGCGCAACGCGCAAGTGAGTTTGTGGGCGGATCTTGGGCGCTGTTGCTATTTTCCCGGCGTGAGAAATAACTCTTGCGCCGGGCGCAAATCAATAAGGGGTTGGTCTGAAGTAGGTTCATTATTCATAGGTGTGGTTTGGGCGTAACCTCAAATAAACCAATCAGAACGCTAGCCAACATTCCCTTTAAACGCAAGGGCGCAAGTTCCATGGCGGGTTGCTATTATTATGACGGATTTACCAGGCGCACGCCAGGAGCGGTTCACAGCCGAGGAGACCGACGTCCTTGTACGGGGGAATCCCACGCTTGCCAGCATAAATCGGGCACGCCGTGTAACGGGAGGTGGATCTGCCTCAGGACTTGACGCCAGCAGAGGACATCGCTGCGTCCACCCTCACCGCTGAAAGGGTTTGGGGGCTTTGAAATCGGACCCAAGAAACGTAAGCAAGGTCCAACCCCAAAGTACTCTTACAAATCAAGTTCATATACATTAAGGTTTCTTATGAAAACATTTTAATTATTATTTACATAAAATAAACGTAATACAGCCACACAACAAAGTTATGAAAATATTTTAATCGTTATTTGCATGAGAATAAATAAAAACTATCACCACAATGCTCACCACTATGATTCCCCTTATCTCGTGTATTAATATTTTTAAGTGTAACAATTTATGATTTGCAAAAATAACTGTTGCATCTGTGTAGATTAGATAAGCAAAGTGTGTGCGCGTTGTGCACGCTATACATTATGGTCAAGCATGCGCCCTTAAAATAGCATAATGAACAACGCGCAACGCGCCACTGACTTTAAACTTTTTTTTTCTGGTCAGTGGCGCAATTGTTTTTTGAAACTGCAAAATAGCATCAGGGATGGTTTGCGCTGGAACACGCCTCTTTTTTTGCGCTGAACCACCCAGGGAGCGCAAGTTCATTCCCTAGTTTGCCGACGTGCTTCTGTGACGGGAAAAACCCGCTGTGCGCCGGGGCAAAATACGAATGATACATGCGTCACGGACAAAGTCAATTGCGCTGGGTGCAAGATAGAGCCCTGAATATCATCTAACAATAGGTCTAACAATTGTGTACGTCTTTGGTATTTATATGCAGGGGCATCATGCACCAATTTTTTTTAAGGGGGCACAATGTGCACAGCTTACAGAAATGTGTTCATACACGGACAGCAAACGAAATATTATAGAGCTTTTAGTCTTTTCCATGGCTTTATTTTGAGCCTTCCTGCCTTCATGACAAAAACCACCAAAATAAAAGTGTTGACTAACTTTCATATCAAATACTATTCAATCGAAATAATTACATATTGGCATCATATTTACATCTGGAACGGCATGTTTTGTTTTTTTACGTTTTGTTTAATGACTTGTTTAATTGTGTCTATGCAGTTGTTGTGCAAAATGCATTATCCTAGTAATTTTAAATCCATAAAGTTTATAAACAACGAAAATGACATAAGCTATAGCCACATGATTGAGTTTAATGTTCAATAATGATTCAATAAATGTTTAGATAAAAATTATATTAGAGGAACGGATATTTGCATTCAACTTTACCTCATATGTGAGCATGTGTGATTCCGCGTCCCCGTGAATTCTGGCGAACTTTGGCGTTGTACCAAGAAGATGAATCTAGAAATCTCTACTAATATAACGTCGAGACTTAATGGATTAATGGACGCTTCTTTGATTTTGAGGCTCACAAAACCAAGGGGGCATCTGCCCCCTCAGTTTGAATGGGCATGACGCCTCTGTTTATATGCACACTTGAACTTTTCACGAAAACTGTCCACCCAATTCACAACACGTGTGTACGCACATTAATTTCTTCTTACGTTAGTGAATTTGGAGTGTTCTACATGAGCGGCCGCGTGCACAAGGTTAGTAATTTGCATAAAACATGCCCAAACCAGCTCCATATAAAGGATTTCTGCAGCACTGGTCCACAGAAAATGTTAGAGCAGTTTGTCATAAAAGCAAAAGAGCTCAAAAAGAAATCCATGAACATATTTTGTAAAGTTTAGTTTTGCTTTGCATTTTTAATTTGGGAGGTTTTGCTGTCGATGGAGGAAGCTAGTGCTGTCCACCAACCAGAGTAACACTTTTAAATAAGTATTTGATGTGTTAAAGGAATAGTCTACCCTTTTGCCAAATTAAACTATGTTATTCCCTCAACTTAGACGAATTAATAAATATCTATCTTTTTTCAATGTGTGCACTGTACAGCGCGTCGTGAATGTGTTAGCATTTAGCCTAGCCCCATTCATTCCTATGGTACCAAACAGGGAAGCCACCAAACACTTCCGTGTTTTCCCTATTTAACTCTTTCCCCGCCATTGACGAGATATCTCGTTAATTAAGAGAAAACGCTTCCACGCCAATGACGAGATTTTCCGTCTTTCCGCAATACCGCTATTATCCACCAGGCGGCGCCCTTCCGCAACTTTTTAAACCCGGAAGTATTGCCCTATGGCAAGCGGCTGCATGTCCGTGTCTGTTTTAAAGATCGCTCTGAATGGGATCTCTATGAAAAATCCGTCACAAAAATGGAATTATCTCTGCTTTTTGCTCAAAATATTGTGTTTTGGCAAAAACCTACCCATTTTCAAAAGCTGATTGCAAAAGAACCATTAAAGGTAGGATGAAACGGTTTTTTTTGTTTGAAAGCAGAGGGTCTGTTCTTTCATTTGGTATATTGTATGTTTATATATTTAAAGAAGAACATTAAACATAAAACGGCATTAAACTTTGGTGAAAATCATGAAAAACGCAGGCGCTGGCTGGCAACTTTTTTTAAAAACTCTGGCGGTGAAAGAGTTAAAGACTGTTACACGAGGAGTTATACCAGTAAGTATTGTGCCACAAAATAAAACTTTTTTTTGGTACCATAGGAATGAATGGGGCTAGGCTAAATGCTAACACATTCACAACGCGCTGTACAGTGCACGCATTGAAAAAAGATAGATATGTATTAATTCGTCTAGGTTGAGGTAATAACATAGTTTAATATGGCAAAATGGTAGACTATTCCTTTAACAATTAATTAATATGATAGAGACGTGCATCGAGATAGTGACGTTTGGACTTTTCATTACATTTACATGACGTTTACATTAGGCATTAAGCAGACGCTTTTATATAGAGATTTAAAAAGTGAAGATTTGTCATTACATGCATCTTCTTTATATGTGTAGAAAAATAAGTAGGCTATAATAATGTATAATATAATGTATATATAATAATAATAATATAGATCATATATAATAATATATAATACAGAAATTATAATATAAAATATAATCATGTTAATTTTATATATAAACGTTATTATAAACATTATAATTATAGCCTATATTTGATTATAGTGCAAATGATTATTGTATACAAGTAAAGAGTTTGGTTACAAAATGTATTTTTTTTTTTATTAGTTAACGCCAAAATCCGTATTGTATCAGGTCAGTATTAAAAAGTAAATTCTTCATTTTACGCCAAGTCCTTCTTCTCTGCAGAATGCAATAAATCTGCTCAACAAATCACAGCGCACCATTCCACGCACTGTAAACAATAATAGCGGCGCGTTGAATACACACAGAATTCATGAAGTACAAATTCATCTGCTTTGTACTTCATGATCAACAAACAAAGAAAAACCAAATAATATTTTGATGGCATTGATAAACCTGTGGTGGTTTTCTGTGGCGGGGTAGAAACGTAAGCCATCAAAATCTAATAATTTACGTGAGAGGCACTTAGGAGAAGGAAAAACTGATCTTATGAAAAACTTTCCATTATTTTACCCGAAGTCAATGAAAATCAAGCAGGACCAAAACATTTTAAAGCTGATCTCTGTCAAAAAGTAAAGCGATGACGTCCTAAGGATGACAGCAGCAATGACAGTGTTCTTCATATGACAAAGTGTTTTCATTAATGCCATTAATGTTTATTTTTTTGTTAATCAGCGTATTACACTAGTCAACTAAATGAATATAACATGGCAAAGATGAATGCACATTTATATATTGATTCAATAGATTTATAGCATTTTGTGGAAAAAAAGAATCAGTTTTTATAATAAATCTTTGAAAATGTTTTTAAACCTAAAGGTGCTATGTGAAAGTTTGTAAAAGAAAATAGTGTTTTTCATCTTGTCACTTTCTTGGTATAGAAAACAAATTTTTACCTAAATTAGTCAAAATGGATTTATTGCGTTTTGGAACCAAACTCTTCAAGTGGTTTTAGGTTTTCTTGAATTTTTGTGTACATTTAGAAGACACTTTGATTTAAACGTTACCGTTAAATCACAATTTATTCTTGAAAACATACGTATGCACATCTCACGCACAAATTTATGCGTACGCATGCTTAGTGAATGAGACCCATTGATCTGAAAAACTTTAATCTTAAATCTGTCTGCACATTTGTAGATAAAATGTGCACTGCAGATCAGTGGGCTCTCTATGAATTTGGGACTGAATAATAACATTGAACTGAAAGAAAGAATATGTCTGCCTGTGATCACCTCATCAAAGCAAATTTACAGCATAATGTACCATTGAAATGGTTTCGGATGAATAATTAAAGAAATTTGTAAAGATAATCTGCTTGCAAGTACTTCCAGTTTTTTTCAGTTGCTAACAAGCATTGTTCAATACTGAAAGCACATTTTCAAAACAGAAGTCAGTGCGGACCAAACTGTGAACCATTTTTCATGCTTTCAGACAAAATGCATTCAGTGCCAACACTTTTTAAAGTTCAGGAACTCTTTTCCAATTCATACTCCACAGCATGCAAAATACTTGGTATTTTCAGCACATTTTTTAATGCTAACACAATGGTTTAAAACACATTCAAAACAAAATGATGGCAAAATCCAAGCATAAATATTATAGCCAGAAATAAATCATTACAAGCTAATTGCAATTTTAGCTGAAATTCCACGCAGGTGTCCTCCCTTCTGTCTCATTACCATGATTTAGTAAAATGGGATGGTTTGGAATTGAATTTGTTGGCAAATATGGATCAAAGAAAAGCGGTTCAGAGAAGGTCTTTCCAACATCAGATGTGATGTTGATGAGGCCAAATGAGAGAGAGAGAGAGAGAGAGAGAGAGAGAGAGAGAGAGAGAGAGAGAGAGAGAGAGAGAGAGAGAGAGAGAGAGAGAGAGAGAGAGAGAGAGAGAGAGAGAGAGAGAGAGAGAGAGAGAGAGAGACTAGAATGCCACTGTAATTTACCATAATGAACACCTACACATGTTGTTACAGTAATGTGTAAAATGGATTTTTATATTTATTCTTTTTTATTATCATTGCAGCCCTGGAGTCTTTCTCCTCTTTTTTTCACCTTTTGGCTGGAAATTTCAAGTACTATATTCACATTAAAAAAACTATTTCTTAGTTGCTTTGGTACATTTCGAATCATCCTTGACATATGCAAAACAGTAAGTGCATTTCTCAAAACAATTTGTACAAATAGCAAAACACCATGGATAACCTGCAAAAGCTACTCTCTTGCTCAAAACCTTTAGTTCATCTCTCAAAACTAAATATCTGTGTCCTTGAACATGTCAGTGCCATCAGAATGACAAGTCATTGTGTCATTGTGTATGGATAATACAGTCAAATTGCTTAGTCATGTTGTCAATATAACAGTTTACTCTGGAGGGATGTTTTAACTATCGGTAAAGTTTTGATGACAATATTTGTAAATTGTAGGTTACACCTTAGTGTATGTAGGAGTTGATCGCAAGAGACTGGACAAGATTCACATTTACACTTTTAGGGCCCTATTTTAACGATCAAAGCGCATTGTCTAAAGCGCACAGCACAACGTCTAAATGGGCGTGTCCAAATCCATGTTTGCTAATTTAACGATGGGAAAAATGGTTTGTGCACCGAGCACATAGTCGAAAAGGGTTGGTCCTTTTAATGAGTAATGGGAGTATTTTGGGCGTAACGTGCAATAAACCAATAAGAGTTTCAGCTCTCATCCCCTTTAAAAGTCAGTTGCGCCGGCGCTATGTCTAATCCCTATTTACGTAGATGACAGACTTTGTAAACTAAAAAACTAAGCGGTAATGTTTTTCATTTGTATTGAAATTGTATTTTTTTTAATTAAATAAAATAAATAAATAAATATAATTTGACAACTAGTTCAACATTTTTGTATGTAATGACTTAAGCAATGAAATGAGGCATATTCGTTTTATATGGAATGACTATTCAGCATTCACAAGCATAGATAATTTTGACTGACATGACATACTGTAAGCAAATAAAAATGTTATCAAACAGCAGAAAATTGTATGAAAGCAACTGATGCATGTCCAAAAGCATTTGCAAATTGTTCGAAGGAATGGGAAACTGCTACTATGATGTGCACAAATGACTAAATGTTGTGCAAATGTAAATAGTGATGTGAGAAATGCACCAAAGCGACTGAGAAAAATATTGTAATGTTGTGGGGGTGCGATTATGCAACAGAGACCCATTACAGTATAATACATTTTGACCAACATGACAAGAGCAGGTAATAATGTAGGAAAAAGCAGAGAATTATACATAATCATTTACATGGAGGAACGAAAGCATTTGCAACTGCTTCAATGAAATGAGAAACTGCTTTTTGGATGTGCACAAGTGACACAATGATGTGAAGATTGAACAGGTTGTTTTGAGAATTTCGATTTTGATCTGAGAAATGTACCAAAGCAACTGAGAAAAATTGTAATTTCTGAATCATTCTTGTTACAAATGCTTTCAATAAAGTAAAACGGTTTTACATTATTCTATATGAAGTACTGATTTATGTGGAAAATCATTTTGGGTCATGCTGGTAGTGCTGACGGTGTGAAGAGTTTTGATGTGGTTTCAGTATTGAACAATGCTTGTTAGCAACTGAAAAAAGTAAATATAATCCACTCTACACATTACTACTACTATCTACATGTAGTTGTTCATTATGGTAACTTACAGTGACGTTCTAGTCTGTTCTCTCTCTTTTATTTGGCCACAAGTTCGCATCAACATCACATCTAATGTCATCCCTGGCAATGCACCTTGGAAAGTTTCTTCACTGTATCGCTTATCTTTGCAAACAAATTCAGTTCCAAACTATTCCAATTTTACTAAATAATGGTAATGAGACAAAAGGCAGAACACCTGCATGGAACTTCAGCTAAAATTGCAATTAGCTTTAAAGATTTTTTAAAAATTTTCAGGATTTTTAATTACTGCATAAATGCTTGGAATTTGCCATCAATTTGTTTGGAATGTGTTTAGCATTAAAAAATGCGCTAGAAATACCTTGTGGACTATGAATGAGAAAAGAGTTCGTGAATTTTGAAAAGTTGGGTCACTGAATGCTTTTTGGTCTGAAAGCAATAAAAAATGTTCAAAGTTTCATCTGCACTGACTTTTGTTTCGCTGACTTTGTGAAGAGTTTTGAGAATGTGCTTTAAATATTGAACAATGCTTGTTAGCAACTGAAAAAACCTGTAAAAGTAATATGCATAAAGTTAACCAGATTATAAAATGAAGAATATAAAATTATAAACTAATTTTAAACTAATATACTGTTTATGTGTGTGTGTGCATGTCATTGTGTGTGTATGTATGTATATTTATGTGTCCGTGCCGTGTGCATGTGTTAGTTAACTTCAAATTCAAGGACCTTTCAAGAACTTTCAAGGACTAGATGTGGGGACACATTTCAAGTGAGAGCAAGGTTACATCGTGTTACCTTTTAAGATACATTGTTACGGTTCCCTTTTGAGGAAACTCGCGCTGCGTCACTGCGGTGACACTTTGGGGACGCCTCCAGTGGTAAGTGCATCTGAATGTGTATATCAATGGTGATGCTTACCGACAAAGACAGGGTGACGCGGGAGCCAGGAAGTATATCGCTATCTGAAATATTGCCAAAGACGGCGTTACAGGGACACAGGAAGTATGGCAAGTGAGACGCAGCGTCTCGTTCCCTTCTAAGGGAACAACAGTTCATACGTAACCCGAGACGTTTTCATGTGTCAAACACAACTATGCAAAAAAGCATTTTGATATGAATCAACATTCGCATACAGAAGATATAAGCATTTAAAGTGAACTAAAATATTTATGATATTATCCTACACAGTACTGTGTACTGTGTCAGTGTAAATAGTGTTGTGCCGATAGACGATAGTATCGTGTATCGACGATCGTCCGACATATCGCCAATGGCAGGCTTTCATGGCGATAGTCATGACGATAGTTGGCGAATGGTTGTTATTATCATCATCATCATAGTTTTGCATGCTTTTCCTCGCATGAGGGTTTGTGCTTCACTTTACGCGGAGAGCTTGTAGAGAGAGAGTTCCTTCTTGCACGCAGATGCACTTAATGCGCGCGTCTCGGACTCGTTCTAGCACCTAAATCCAGCGCGTGGATGAGCAGCTACGCTTCCCTCTGTCTCACATGCACGCGCTCTCGCATCTGTCCGAAGTCTAAACATAAACTGAAGTAGTAATCCTTATGTATTTGTGCGGTTTAATGCGTTTCATGCGAGCTGAGGCAAACTATTCCTTTTGTTTAAAATATAACCCGCTGCATATTGGCGCCACTCTCGCTTACGTGCAGATAGCTGCGCTCTGTCTGAACTTGAAGTCAGATAGTAATCCTGTTTATGATATGCTTTTCAAGGAGTTTTAGCAATACATCCCTCGTGTTTAAAATATGATTGTGTTCCGCTGGACCAGTGTGTTTAAAAAGGCACCTCTGAGAGCACCACTGCTTGACACGTGTAACCTTCTGCAACAGCACTAAACAAATGCATTTAATTATTTTTATGTGCGCTGCGTGTGTCTGCGCAGGTGCATGTTTTTACAGTCATTAAGTAATCGTGTTAAAAATCAGGATTATGATTTTTCCCATAATTGAGCAGCCCTATCTCTGACATTTCCTTGTACTAGAGAGGTTGTTAGCGCGCAGAGGGTTAAAACCAGCGCGTGTCCTGTTCTCGCTCTCTGGCACGCAAAGAGCGTCTGGGCTTTAATGACGCACTCAGATTAATGCCATTAGTTTTAAGAAAGATGCATTCATGACGGTGTTGCTCTTGTTCTTTTTTCCACCAATCAAGTCTTGTCATAAATGAACAAATAAATAAATGAGTAAACTACTGCCCCGCCCCCCGATACTATCGTGTATCGCCGATCTCACAGGCTGACGATAGGACGATCTCAAAATGGGGCATATCGCCCAACACTAAGTGTAAATCTATGTATGTGTGTATTTGTATGTGTATATGAACAACTGTTCTGGAAGGCTGCACTCCAGACATCACGGCAGCTCAATCAGAGATGAGTGTTTGAGTGGTTCACCTTGCAGGGAGCAGCTAGCTGACCAGGATGGGATGGCTTCACGTCTCTGGTAGAAGAGGATGTAAGCTGCGCGGGTGCACACTTCACCCTCAGGCACAGGTTCAACGGTGCTGTCATCGTAAGAGTACCACTGTCCGTCCACTGAATTCCTGCAGTAAGCTGATCAAGAGATTCAAGAGATTTCATGGCTTATTGCGCACCTTTGATGGTACACTAAAAATGCATTATAAGGTCAATTCATCACATACTATACAGTACATTAAACAAAAGCATTTAACTCATGTACATTTGATGCTAATTTTAGAAAAGATTTCATGCACCGTCTACTCGCTGTTGCACATTGCTATTAATTATGGCTAATGCATCTGTATAATAATAATTGCACCTCGTATTGTATAATATAACAACTTTTTTATTTTCATTTTTATGCATTTGTGTGGTATGTTTCGTATACAGATTTAGTATTTTTTGGTCTGTATTACTATAGTTTCATCTGAACCGACAGACACTTTTTTGACAGATTTCTGACATCCTCATTAGGCTGGAATATTATACCATTCCTGTAGGGTGGAGAGAAGCTGTCTGCTTTGACACGGCTGACCCTTTTCTACCTGCCTTTTAACTTTATTTTAGAGTGGTCCAGTTGTAGTGGGATCAGAACCGTGGTGACTGTAACATCACTTAACACACGATGCACCTGTCTGCACCAAATAGTCGGTGCAGATGTTAGTGGTTATTATATTGCTGCAATGTGAATTCTGTGGAAGAGATGTCACATTCGTGAAAAGTCTGGCAATTTTTTCTTGTTTGTGAATCCATGACTTGGACTTGGACAAGACCACCGCCACTGATGCTCAACCCATAAAAAGCTCCTCACAGCATCACAATGAATGCACTACGCTGCGGGAATGGCATAATTTTGGATACATTTCTCTGCAGTTTCTTTTTGAAACTATGGGTGGGTTGCACGAACAAGGATTAAATTAAGCAGAGTTTAGAGCAAGGGTTTGTTGATCTCAGTTTAATTTTAATTCAAGTTGTGTTGCACACTTAAATTTAAACACAGATTAACAAATCTTAGATCAAACCTTTAACCTGTATTAAACCCTTCATCTGCTATTTATTTTGTCCGCCATGATAGATTTGCCGGTGTAATTAAACAGCAACAATGTTGACGTTGTCATTCAAAAAGGACATAACAGTTTATGCAGGCAAAGTTAATGTAATTTTTGTACTATAAATCTGACATGCATCGGTAATCTAAGTGGGTTGATTCAAATAAAAATAATTGACAATCTATTAAAACAAATCTATTGTATTGATTAACGGAGCTTTGTGGCAGGAAATATTGCAACACTCAGATATGGTGATATAATGAACAAGTTGTGTCGATGCATTTGTCATGAAGCGATGCCATGTGTCTTATGTATTCACTGCCCTTCAGTTTCTGACAGGAGCGTGTGACAGAGGAGAAGTGCATATGAGCATCAGTAGCTGTCACCGGTACTGTTAATAAAGCAAAAAGCCCCAAGAAGCAGTGGGTTACCAGTGCATTTTATAACAGCTAAGGGGCATTTTAGGCACGATGTGAAGTGGAGTGCCTAAAACCCCCTTAGCTGTTATAAAATGCACTGTAACCACACTGCTTCGCGGGGGTTATTGCTTTTATAAAACGGTTACTTCATATGCATAGCGTTAGCGGGATTTTATAAAATAAAATACAAATAAGCTGTAATTATATTAGTACAAATATTACTCTTCCGCCAAACAAAGTAGTTCCCCAGAATCAAGTGTGACTGAAACAGAGCGCAGTTACCAACCAACACAGACGCAGCAAAGACACAATGAAAATATGATTTAAGACTGTGGTGTTTATTTTATAAATCACCATTCATCTAATTTATACATTAACATTTATATCCTGCAACTGTTGAAGTGATGATCAAATATGCTTGGAAGCATGCTTAACTCTTTCCCCATCATCGTTTTTTTTAAAGTTGCCGCAGTTTTAGTTTAATGCCTTGCAGAAAAATTATCTTCTTTAAATAAACATAAAATATCAAATGAAAGAACAGACCATCCGCTTTCAAACAAACAAACAAAAAAAAAACTTTCTACCTTCATTTGTTCTCTTATCACCTTTTTTTTAGCTAAAAGCGGAGATAATTCCATTTATGTGAATAACTTTTGTAAGAGATCAGATTCAGAGCCTGACCAAAAAAAGCTGTTTTTAGTGTTGAGTGAATGCGTCAGTGTTTAAGTTGGGTAAGATCGCCACCCAGTGGATAGCGGAAATATGATTTTGAGGTATAAACTCCTCAGGGAGTGTTTTCTCTTTATTGATTAGATGACTCAACAATATTTATTGACATGTATCTGGATATCGCCAAAATTGTGCAATTGTACACAAATTAAAAATGATCAAAGACTGTGGTGTTTATTTTCATAAGTCAGTACGCAGCAACAGTGGCACAGTGATACTTCTGTAATGCGGTCTGAACCGTGGATTTACCGGGGTATTTTATCACGGCTTATTACACGGCTCTCTGGAATGCTTGATTCTGATTGGTCAGTTGAGACATTTGCAGGTTCGTTCTTTTCAAATAATAACCGCTCCAAAGTAATAACGCATAGCCGGTACTACTTGTACGAGTAAAATCGCTCCGCGCCAATAAAGATCAATAAAGATTACTGTTTGGCGCCATCTTGTGACAAACACTGGACAACCACGACAAGACACAGACAGCTTACTGAGACTGAACTTGACAAAATAGAGCATGACAGCTACGAAGCCAACACACAAAAAAATACAGAATGGGCATTCAAACTTCTCAAAGACTGGCTAAAAGAGAAAAAATGGAGACAGACAAGTATGAAGCAGAGGATCTTAATAAGGTATTACGATCATTTTATGCATCTGTGCAAAGTTTCGCGGAAGGATAAAAATGTTAATTTAAAACAAATATGCCAATAAAATGTTTCAAATTCATATTCATGTCCGGTGACAAGTAGCCGTGTAATAAGCGGGATAATGTACAGGCAGCCGGTAGTTATCGGGAAATAAGCCCCTTCAGTGTGATACAAGACCCTCCGCTTCGCGTCGGGTCCTGATCACACTGTCGGGGCTTATTTCCCGATAACTACCGGCTGCCTCTACATTATCCCTTACTTAGAACGCGTTTCAACCAATCAGAATGAAGAACCAGAACTGCCCATTTTATATTAGTGCCACCAAACTCACTTTGTTGAGGCGTTATAATAAAAAGTATCTTCGAATAGCGCCACCACGCTTGCGGTGTTCGTTTCTGATGATTTAACCTCACTTTTTAATTTGTAAAAAATTATTTCAACCTCCTCATATGCAAGTTTAAAGTTAATCCCTAACTGAGATTTAAAACAGAGTTTAAAGGGACATTCCACTTTTGTAACAATAGATTTTTGTTATGCTGTTGGTTGGTGAGGTATTTGTCCCTCCCCTATTCCACTGTGATTGGACGCTAAGTGAAGTAACATTGACGAGTGCAGTTGTATATTTTTCAACCGTAAGCCACCACTGAGAGCTCAGCTTTTTTGAAAACAACATATTATTTTAAACAGTGAGCTCCCATTGCAAACAACTGTTGCAAAAAATATGATGGTCTCAGAAAAACACTCTGGTGTAAACACGGCCTAAGGCTGTTGAACGCTATGCATTTATGTGCTCACACGCACCTGTGTAGTGACCTCCGTGCATGCCTCCGTGATGGTTACAGACCGCATACAGATCATACAAAAAGCCAGATGATCGTCTGCTTGCTTCGCCCCCGTGAAAGGCCTGTTTGGAGCCAGATGGCAGTCGGGTGCTTGTACTCCTCTTGACCACATGCCGACCCATATCGAGACCCATGAGGGGGAAATTGACTTGAGTGGAGAGCTTGTTGCGGCGCTCTCCCACTTGTCGGAAGCGCTTGAGGTGAAGGATGAGGATGTCGGGTAGCGTCCACAGACCCATCTGCACCATGCCCTGCTGTAGCTGCTTACAATGAGGGCACTTCCAGGCATCGTCAGGGGCCAACTGATAAAAATAAGAGATTATTAGAGGTTAACTTGACCTAGACATGATAACATTGATCATGACACTATATCGACCTCATGTAGTAATGTATAAACAATTTATTCTCATTCTTTAGCAAATAGATGCCTCTTGATTCATTTTCAGTGCACAACAGTGTTTATGGGCACTATGTGAAATAACAAAAGACTATGAACAAAAGGTTTTTTACTTGTTCTTCTTTGGTGTACAGCTCGAAACACTCGTCCAGCGTGCAGCTGTGTTGCTGAACGTGATGTTGCTGTTGAGCCCGAACGCTTTCAGAGTCCTTCACCACCTCCTCATGGATATTGCCAAACAGACTACACACAAACAAACACACAGACGGACACATGGCACACACAAACAAAGTGAGCTTCAGAATACGTTGCAGATGGAGTACTTTGCTCATGTTTGTATAGAAAGTGAAATATGTTACCAGTCTTTGATTCTGTGTTCCCACTCCACTACAAGCTTGACATGTGGGGCTCCACCTGAGGCACAAAGCTTCAAAGCTCTGAGGAGATAACACAAAGCCACAGCATTTACTCACATATACACATATGAGGATATCATGCTTGACCAAAGTCCCTTTAGGGAAGTCTGGCCACTAATCGGCCATGTTTGCAATGCCGCAGGGCAGTAATTCAGTCATGTACGGCCAAAGTCTTTATCTAATTGAATGGGGAAAGAAGATATCTGCAAAATCACATTTCTTTCACATTTCATCAAAAATCGAAATTTTTCTGCAACATTGACCTTGGTATTGCAGTCTTAATTCAAAATATTTGTTTTATTTTCTGCCTCCGTCTCGGCTTGCCAGATGCATGCAGGAACACATCTGACAATGGAAAGCATACGTTTATCTGCTACATTTTATGTTTGCAATGTTTTTGTTAATTGCAAATTACAAACCCGCTCGTGTGGATATTTATTCTTCAATGTGCAATGGTCCATTGCTGTCTCATTATAGGCAAATGTGATAACTGGCAACCAAGCTTTCGAAATAGACTATTGGCTAAATTGGCAGTGACAGGATCACACAGACCAAAACAAAAACAGACATTCTCACCAGTAAGAACCATTTCAAAAATGAGAAAAACTGGCTAATCAGTCATTTTTGATTGATGATTGGTTTGGTTTAACTGAAAGGCGAGACTTCTGTTGTTAGGGTGGCCATATTGAGTGTTGCATTGTCCCCTATTCAAAGTCACATCAGTGCTCAATCTTGCTATAATTATTATTTTATATCATATATAGGCTTTGACCCAAAAATATATGGTACTGCAGTTCATTTCCTTAACTAAAATGTCAACAAATGTCAGTTTATTAAGAACATGAAGAAAGCAAAACTGTAATATATGTGTTCGGTGCGTTATGTGTGTGGCTTGTCATGTCAAAATATGTGATATGTGTTTGGTGTGCTGTGTGTGTGGCTCGTCATGTCAAAATATCTGTTCGGTGTGCCGTATGTGGCTTGTCATGTCAAAATATGTGTTCAGTGCTTTGTGTGTGCGGCTCGTTATGTCAAAATATGTGATATGTGTTTGGTGTGCTGTGAGTGTGTGGCTCGTCATGTCAACATATCTGTTCGGTGTGCCGTATGTGGCTTGTCATGTCAAAATATGTGTTCAGTGCTTTGTGTGTGCGGCTCGTCATGTCAAAATATGTGATATGTGTTTGGTGTGCTGTGAGTGTGGCTCGTCATGTCAACATATCTGTTCGGTGTGCCGTATGTGGCTTGTCATGTCAAAATATGTGTTCAGTGCTTTGTGTGTGCGGCTCGTCATGTCAAAATATGTGTTCGGGGCGTTGTGTGTGTCTCGTCATGTCAAAATATGTGTTTTGGGCGTCCTGTGTGTCTCGTCATGTCAAAATATGTATTCGGTGTGCCGTTTGTGTGGCTCGGCATGTAAAAATATCTGTTTGTGGCACTGCGTGTGTGTGCGACTGGTGTGCCGTTTGTGTGGCTTGTCATGACAAAATATATGTTCGGTGCGTCATGTGTGCGACGCGTCATGTGAAAATATGTGTTTGTTGCGTCGTGTGTACGACTCGTCATGTCAAAATATGTGTTCGGTGCGTCATGTGTGCGGCTCATCTTGTCAAAATGTGTTCGGTGCGTCATGTGTGCGGCTCGTTATGTCAAAATATGTGTTTGATGCGTCATGTGTGTGGCTCGTCATGTCAAAATATGTGTTTGGTGCGCCGTGTGTGCGGCTCATTATGTCAAAATATGTGTTTGGTGCTCGTGTGTATGTGTGGCTCGTCATGTCAAAATATGTGTTCGGTGTGTTGTGTGTGTGGATCATCATGTCAAAATATGTGTTTGGTGCACCGTGTGTGCGGCTCGTCAAGTCAAAATATGTGTTTGGTGCGCCGTGTGTGCGGCTCGTCATATCAAAATATGTGTTTTGGGCGTCCTGTGTGTCTCGTCATGTCAAAATATGTATTCGGTGTGCCGTTTGTGTGGCTCGTCATGTAAAAATATCTGTTTGTGGCACTGCGTGTGTGCGGCTGGTGTGCCGTTTGTGTGGCTTGTCATGACAAAATATTTGTTCGATGTGCCGTTTGTGTGGCTTGTCATGTCAAAATATGTGTTCGGTGCGTCATGTGTGCGACGCGTCATGTGAAAATATGTGTTTGTTGCGTCGTGTGTACGACTTGTCATGTCAAAATATGTGTTCGGTGCGTCATGTGTGCGGCTCATCTTGTCAAAATGTGTTCGGTGTGTCATGTGTGCGGCTCATTATGTCAAAATATGTGTTTGATGCGTCATGTGTGTGGCTCGTCATGTCAAAATATGTGTTTGGTGCGCCGTGTGTGCGGCTCATTATGTCAAAATATGTGTTCGGTGCTCGTGTGTATGTGTGGCTCGTCATGTCAAAATATGTGTTCGGTGTGTTGTGTGTGTGGATCATCATGTCAAAATATGTGTTCGGTGCACCATGTGTGCGGCTCGTCATATCAAAATATGTGTTTTGGGCGTCCTGTGTGTCTCGTCATGTCAAAATATGTGTTTTGGGCGTCCTGTGTGTCTCGTCATGGCAAAATATGTATTCGGTGTGCCATTTGTGTGGCTCGTCATGTAAAAATATCTGTTTGTGGCACTGCGTGTGTGCAGCTGGTGTGCCGTTTGTGTGGCTTGTCATGACAAAATATTTGTTCGGTGTGCCGTTTGTGTGGCTTGTCATGTCAAAATATGTGTTCGGTGCGTCATGTGTGCGACGCGTCATGTGAAAATATGTGTTTGTTGCGTCGTGTGTACGACTCGTCATGTCAAAATATGTGTTCGGTGCGTCATTTGTGCGACTCATCTTGTCAAAATGTGTTCGGTGCGTCATGTGTGCGGCTCGATATGTCAAAATATGTGTTAGATGCGTCATGTGTGCAGCTCGTAAAGTCAAAATATGTGTTCAGTGTGTCGTGTGTGCAGCTCGTTATGTCAAAATATGTGTTTGATGCGTCATGTGTGTGGCTCGTTATGTCAAAATGTGTGTTAGATGCGTCATGTGTGCAGCTCGTAAAGTCAAAATATGTGTTAGATGCGTCGTGTGCAGCTCGTAAAGTCAAAATATGTGTTAGATGCCTCATGTGTGCAGCTCGTAAAGTCAAAATATGTGTTTGATGCGTCATGTTGGCGGCGCGTCACGTCAAAATATGTGTTTGATGCGTCATGTGTGCGGCGTTTCATGTCAAAACATGTGTTCAGTGCCTCGTGTGTGATGCGTCATGTCAAAATATATGTTTGGTGGCTTGTTATAAACCCCTTCGAAACGTCTGCAGCAGGCTCACATTTTGACATGTAGCTTGATGCACATAGGTTAACATGACACGCTGAACACATATTTTGACATGACAAGCCACAAACATGATGTACTAAATACTTGTTCTGATGAGCTTCACATCATGCGCCCTCGAAAAAGAAGTCACTGGCCACTTAATCTGATGTTTAATGCATCTATGTTGTATACATTTTGTAAATTTTATTTAGGTTTGATCTAAGCCATGAATCTCAGGAGAATCTTAAACTATCAGTAAGATGTTGCTGTAGTTAATAGTTTTGAAAAACTGTGCCATTAAAGGAATCATTTTCCTGCAGCTAACATAATTAATAACACCACTTTAAAAAGCTTTCAATTTTTCAATACATGGGGTTTTAATAACATTAATTAAGAGACAACGAAGAACATTTGTTCTTTTGAAAGTTTATCGCACAGCAGGACCACTGAAATAAACTCAAGAGAACTCAGATAGCTTGAAAGTAAAACAAACCCTACAAAAATGTAACAGTAACAGCATTCAAACATTTTTATACAATTACTGTATACCATTTAACCATCTTTAGACCATTTTTCTTCATATAATTTATAATGTTACACAGTGTATATATATATCCCTAACATATTGATGAATACTACCTTTGCACTTGTCGTCTCTGTCCCGAATATAAGACGACCTTTTGTTTTACGAAAATGAAAGTTATGTTGTCTTATATTCGAGCTCTAGACGGTTACATCAATCATTCTGTACACCCGCAAAAATGCGGTAGGTGGGGCCAAAAACACCTTCACCTGGACTGAGACCTGATAAACTACACTGTAAAAAATTGCTGTAAAAAAACGGGGAATTTTGGACAGTAATTTACCGTTTCTCATAAATGTAGTTGAATACTGTAAATAAACATTAATATGACAAACAAAATAATAACAGCAAGCTCCTGTTCAGTCTTACGGGATAATACAGTATTTTTTGGTTTGGTCAGGCATGTCAGACATGTGACGAGCTCATCTGCAACCATGAGTAAAACTGATTTAACTACACTGTTTTTCTGCATTTTATTATACGAGAAGGAAGCAGAATTAAAGACTATCTATCCATTTTCACTCCGATTGTGACCCTACCAGCACTGAGACGGACGACGAATTCACTTGTTTTTTACTCCTCGCCTGTATATCAAGGTAAGCACAAACTGAACAGAGTCTGTGTTTCTAAGTAAAATAATTGACAAAATGTTATATATATTTGCTTATTTTTGAAATATTTCTAAAAACGATTTATTTGATTTTGACATATTTAGGGCAGATTGTTAAACGAATTGGCAACTAGCTATATAGGTTAAATACAAATAAAGATGCTAATGTTAATTTGCAATCTAATCAAATGTCTGACTGATGTGCGATTATCTATTGATATTTTTTTTAAATCTACATGAGGGATTGGGCTCTGTTTCACCATTTGTTTGTATCTTTTTTCAATGTGTGCACTTTTAATCTTTGTACAGTGCCTCGTGAATGTGTTAGCATTTAGCCTAGCCCCATTCATTCCTATGGCTCCAAACAGGGATGAATTTAGAAGCCACCAAACACTTGCATGTTTTCCCTATTTAAAGTGAGTAACATGAGTAGTTACACAAGTAAGTTTGGCACAAAATAATACTTTTGTTTGGAGCCATTGGAATGAATGGGGCTAGGCTAAACGCTACATTCACGAGGCACTGTACAAAGATGAAGTGCATGCATTGAAAAAAGATAGGGCTGTATTAATTCGTCTAAGTTGAGGTAAGAACATAGTAAAATATTGAAAATGGCTAGTCCAAGGCTGATACTGCTGGGAAAGTGTGGAGTATAGAACAATACAACAGTAGGCCTATAGAAAAGTCTTTCAGTCTGTCTAAAAAATCTCTTTCTGTAATTAATATCATTAGCTTTTCTAAGTAATGGATTTGCAGCTGTATAATATCTGATAGTTTTTTGGGACATTAACTATAATTGTTGTCTGCATCAGTTGCTGGTGATGAAGTAACATTTGGAGGTTGGATGATCAGCAGTGAAAACATCATCATCTGTGAAGGCAAGATGAAGCTGCGAGGACACTGGAGTTTGTTCAAAGGTAAATCCTCTACTAGCTGTTCAAGAATGTCACATTGCGTTAAATTAGTGTCTCTTTCTTTTTTGTAAATTGACTTTGATTGCATTAGGTCTTTTAAATAGTGAGTTGAAGTTTAAGATATAGACATGGGTTTAGGCCAAATTTGATATCATGCTACATGTTTTTGAATAAAGTATTTCTCTCTCATTAATGCCAGAATGGCAACAACCTAGAATATTTATACTGTGAATGCAGTTGGTTTTATCTGTCTTCATTGCAATTAATCTTTACTTTTCTCATTGTACTTTGTAGATGCTTAATTGGTGTGAACCCTAAGAGGTGAACAAAAGCCAGGCAGGTGAAGGTGTCCGAGAAGACAGGAAAGCTTGTCCAGAAAAACGCAGCAACTGTTAATCCCCATGTGACCACCCTCATCAAAAACTTCATGGACTTTGAGTGGGGCTTTCACATTGTATTCTGCAGTGTTGTGATATTTATGTGACATCAGCATTATGTTTTATTCAGCCCAGTCTCATTAGTGAGGCAGAAACTGACATTTAAGAATGCACTGAATTTTGTTATATTTAATAAAAACAGTGTTTTATCATCATCCTTTGTTTGAGAATTTTTTTGCAAGCAATTTTAAGTGTTTATTTTAAAATTACATTTTAACAATGCTAGAAAATCACATTCTACAGTATAAATAACAGCAGGAACCCTAAAATAACAGTATAATGCATCCAAACATCTGACAGTATTATACTGTGCAGCTCCCTTTTTTTACAGTACTGTCTCGTAATATTTGTACAGTAAAAAACTGTTGTTGTAAATTACAGTAGGTAATCTGTAAAATTACAACTATATGCTGGCAAATCTAGCTGCCAGTATATTACTGTAATTTAACAGTGAAATTTTTTACAGTGTACAGTCGTTTAAAGTAAGGCAGACCTCTAGGAAATATTACTAGTCTATTTAGGGCCAGAATTACTAACCGCTTGCACATACGCCACTTTTGCTAAAGAAAAGCAATGACTAGTTGTTTATGACTGAACTTATTGCTTATAGATTTGTAGGAGTCTCGCTTTAAGGCGCTACATTTATGGAAGGAGAGTATTTAAATGAATCACGCAAAGTGATTTACTAAGGTTTGTGCTCATCAGATTACTGATATTAACGCCATTATTTAAGAAAAGCATGTCTTAAACCCTATGCTATTAGCACTGCGGTTGGTAGATTGCATTGGTCAGTATGGAAACGAGATTTTAAACCTGTGCCTTCTCAGTAAATCCCCTTCAGAAATGTCCACTCCCATCAGCACTTTCTGAAATTGTGCTACGCTCACACTAATTTGCTCGATTTAGTAAATCTGGCCCTTAAACTTTAAAGTTAAAGGTGATTTATAGTGGGTCCAGACATGAAAAATATTATTTGCTTTGCGTAACAGCAAGCCTGTGACTAACAGACATTACGGAAGAAATGAAAGAATTGGGAATAAATTTTTACAGCAGTGAGTAAATGCAGACTTTATGTTGATTATGCTATTAGTGTCACATAATATCAATGGTGTCTAAGACTGTGCACTGTTGATGAATTATTAACGACTCTCGTGTTAAACCGGGTAAGCCAAATGAAATGATCCAATTACAAGGGTTGATAAGCAGTGACTTGATTTCCCCATGTGTGCTTTAAAAAAATGACATTGTACGTCCTGTAAAATATTTATTAGGTTGTTAGACATTGGAGTCAGCAGAAATACCTTAGCTACAATTTGAAAATTGTAATGCAGATAAATGACACATAGGGGTGGTTAAGAGCTGTCCAGACTGAAAACAACTTGCACTGACATATTGTAAAATACATCAGTGCCCTTTGTTTTTGCCTCAAAATGTGATGTTTTTTTGAACTAGTTATATTTCCTTATTAAACTAAGATCTAGTCCTGGCTTAAGATAATCCCTGTATGGGAAACCACCCCCATATGTTACATAACTTCTGCTATCTATACTGTTACATATCTACGCTGTATTGCAGCTGAAGCTTATATGAAATATGCTTTAATTAATCTTTGCTTTATATGGAACATAAAGCGTAATATAATAATATTGGGGTTACTTTATATTGTTTTCTGAACCCTAGGCAAATAGTTTTTAAATCTTTCTCTCAGCCGAATTGCATCTATTGAATCCTCTGGGGAAAATTAAGTTATGGTATTTTTTTATTCATATCTGTTTGCAAACACACACACACACACACACACACACACACACACACACACACACACACACACACACACACACACACACACACACACACACACACACACACACACACGCACACACACACACACACACACACACACGCACGCACACACAAACTATTACCTGTCCACTGCAGGGTGGAAAAGTGGCCGTCCATCTTGAGGATTAAGGTAATAAGAAGCAGATCCCCCAACAACGCGGATCTTGAACAGCATCCTGAAATTCTGATAACAAAAGGATTTGGAGAATGAAAATGTCAAAAAGAAAATAGCATATTAAAGAATACCTTATAGGCCATTGTCTCAAATTAATAATACATTATTGAATAACTTATAAAATACAATTTTGATTATGGGAAACATCAAGACGGTAAGTCAAACATAGATAATATAAATGAGAAATTGTTTTTTTACCAAGATCAAAACAGAGTTTAATTAAATACTAAAAAAATTGCATACCTATTTATTTATAAGGTATTTATTTGTAACTAAATTAATAGCATGCTGCATCATCTATACATATAATATTTGTTTGACATTGGTTTAAATGTCTCGGTATGTGTTTATATGTTCAATCATGTCCATTGATGTGTTGTAATGATCTGCATACACTTCCCATTGATGTTGATAAATGTCAACTGTGCTGTGAGCTGACAGGTACTTTATAAAACACCCACCAGGGGGCGGCTATTAACTACTGAAAACCAAAAGAAACTTAAAGGGATAGTTCACCCAAAAATGAAAATTCTGTCATCATTAACTCACCCTAATGTTGTTACAAACCTGAATAAATGTCTTTGTTCTGATGAACACGAAGGAATATATTTTAAAGAATGTTTGTAACCAAATCGATCAGAGGCCCCATTGATATCCATAGTAAGAAAATAGTATACTATGGAAGTCAATGGGGCTTCTGATTGGTTTGGTTCCAAACATTACTCAAAATATCTTCCTTTGTGTTTTCTCCAAAACAAAGACATTTATTCAGGTTTGTAACAACATCATGAGTAAATGATGACAGAACTTTAATTTTTGGGATCTCTTTAATAAAAGTGTGCATGTTCCAGCAAAAGTGAATGATTGTGAGAGATTTGATTTTGTCATTAGGTCCCAACAAACATTTGTGTATCATCATTTTTAAATGTGAGTGTCTTTAAGTTTTTGTATATGCACTTTGTGTTCCCAACTCAAAGATTTTTGTAGGCTTGCCGGAGGATCTGCATATAGTATCAAGTGACCAGATGCTGACAGCAGCAACCAGATAATCACTTTAAAAGATCAGATTGCAGAGTCTCTCTTGAAAATGGTTAAAAACAGAGAATTCTGAGAATCAGAGATGAGACTCTTCTGTATAGAATCACATCCATATGATTACAGGCAATGTTTTTAGGTCACAGATAACTTTAGTCTTATAAATATATCTATTTAACTTTTGATTGGCTGTTTACTGTATTGCGTTTGTTCTTGCACCTTGTATAAAGCCCATTAAGTTAATACTGAACTAATCTGATTATCTGATCTAATGAATGCAGGAACATCTCTGTATAAACAATAAAAAAAACCATCTGTTCATCTGACGCACTTATATTTTGATGCATGTTTTTAAAGATATATAAAAAAAGACTTGTGTAGGTGTTATGATGATGATGATGATGATGATGATGATGTATTACCTGTGCTTGTGATCCATTGATCATGAGATAATAAAGTTTACTGAGGATGCCCTGCTGTAGCTGCTCCCAGGACACAGACCTGTCCTCTCTCATCAGAAATGGTGGACCAAATCTGCAGGCGCACAGATATGATGGTATTGTGGGTCATAATAATAAATCAAAACCAGACTGAATTACTAAGTTGTACAGTATGCATAAACAAATGGCATAATTTAGAAAATGTGTTCAAATTACATCATATCAATATGTAAAATACATGTTCATAACGTATATTGTTAAATATACAAAATTGCTTGTATATTGCACACCTTTTAACTCCTAAATACAGCAAAACCCTCTGAAGCCAGGAGTATAGTCAGCTTTCTTACTGTGCGTTCACACCAGCCGCGGTAGAGGCGGCAAAAACACGCTATTCGCGCGTAGTTGGACGCTTGAACATTTTGAGTTTACTTGCTTCGTTCGCGCGTGAAACCCGCACGTGAAATTCTAGTCATTCAAGACATTCACACGGAAATTCGCATCATGTCAGGGGCTTTACACACCTTGTATATTGCACACCTTTTAACTCCTAAATACAGCAAAACCCTCTGAAGCCAAGAGTATAGTCAGTTTTCTTACTGTGCATTCACACCAGCCACGGTAGAAGCGACAAAAACGTGCTATTCGCGCGTAGTTGGACGCTTGAACATTTTGAGTTTACTTGCTTAATTCGCGCGTGAAACCCACGCGTGAAATTCAAGACATTCACACGAAAATTCGCATCTTGGGAGGGGCTTCTGCGAGTCTGCTTGCTCACTGTAATCACGTGACTACTAGAGCAAACTCCTTATTGGTTACCGCGGTGCGAATATCTGCAAAAGTTCAAAGTTCGTTTCACGCAGCAACGCGTCATTCGCACTGCGCCATTCCCACATACCACGCCGCAGGAACCCTATTCGCGTCTTTGCATTGACTTAGCATGTAAATCACCCGCGCTTGCCACCTCTTCGCCCGCTCCCACGTTTGGTGTGAATGCCACATTACGTGTACGTAAACATACGTGAACGGTCGACTTGTTAATTATACAGTAAACGCGCACTCTTCTGATTATTACAAAATTGTGTCACGCGCACGGTACGCGGACCTTCGCATACGCGTAAAAAGTGTATCATACTTCAGACTTAAGTGCATCAGATAAATTTTCTTGTAAATGAGCATCAGTAATTTTTCTTTAATGGCAAAAAATGTATTAGTCAGTAATTGAAATGCCTTATTTTCACAAATTGTTATGTAACAAATTTGACTCTCTCTTGCTGCAAAAGCCTCTAAGGGGGAGTGCACGCCAAGGCGTTTACGCCGTATGTCTTTAATTGTTTCCAATGGAAGTGCCGCACTTTTCAAAATGCCAGCAGCTGGTGGGTTTTGTCCACGCTAAATGCCAGCACACGGAAAATGTTTCAAATTTGGATGAAACGTTGAGCACGTCAAAATGTCACTTCTCACTCAGCCGTCCAATCACAGTGGTGGATGGGCGGGACAAATATCACAACAACCAAACGGCGCATCTTTCAATGACTGATAAACAAAGCAGAAGTATTATAGCAACTAAAGCGCTCAGCTGAAAAAAGCTGGCAAGCAGTCGGCATCCGCCTGGTGTTTTCAGACGCGTTTCAGGGCTTTGGTGTACATGCCCCTTAAGTGCATGCAAGCTTTTCTTGGCAAAAACCTTCACTTATAAAAAAATCTACTCTTAGTCTACATTTCAACGTCCTCAACTACGCCTTTGAAACCCTACCCTTTTGAGCAAGAGGGTAGTGATCATATTTCCAGCTAAATTCTTTTTCCAGGACTCATAAGGTGTGTATAAAAGAGACAAAATATAGCTGAAGGAAAGCAGAATGTGATAATCGGATAATTGTGTAGCCAAAAACGGCAATGAAGTTCTTCCTGACAAGGCTGTGAAAGCTAACAGAGACTAGATTTAAGCAGATAAAGTAAGATAAGATAAGAGTGTCTGTCAGTTTTGTATATCATGCTGAATTACCTGTACAAACAAAAATATACATAGTACAGTTTGTTATTTCTAGACTTAAAAGTCGCAATAAATGTAAATATAGCAGGTTTCTGTAACATGGCCTCAGCACTGTATCTCTAGCCTTAATACCTTTCAACCAGAGGCCAAAATGAGCTATTTAGACCAAAAACACTTTTTGTACCAGGCTGTAAACATATTATTGTCTGCTTGGAGAAAAGACTGATGAAAACTTCACTCACAATCTACTCTATCTACCTCCTCTAAATGAGATACCCATATGTTTTAAGCGCTCTGTCTTTCTATCAGTTTCATTGAAGTGTGGAAGAGAACCACACATTTCAGCAGACAAGAGAACACATTTTTTATTTTTAAAAACATTTACTGTATGATGTACTGTGATGGTTAAGATGAATGTCAAAAAATCCAATGTCAAGGCCTTTAGACTGAAAGTTGAACTAAAAGTTCATTTTAAAGGTGCACTGTGTAACTTTTAGAAGGATCTCTTGACAAATATACGATATAATATACATAACTATATTATCGGTGGTGTATAAAGACTGTATTGTTTTTATTGCCTTCAAATGAGCTGTTTTCATCTACATACATCGCAGGAAGTCACGGCCATGTTTGTACAGTAGCCCTAAACGGACAAACTGTTCAACAGAGCGCATTTCATCCCTACGCTTTCTCAGACGACGACGACATGTTTGTTCTACCATAGCTTAGGTGTTTCGAAATTGAGGTTGGTTGCAATTCACACTCTTACCACCAGATGCCGCCAAAAATACATCTTACACAAACCTTTTAAAAATTACTTGCAAGCTTCTGGTTGGCACCCCTGACCTCCACTTCCCCTTAATCAAATCTCAGATATACCTCACTGCCTGCTGTCCTGCTCCGGCTGTGTTGCACACCAGCAGCAAGATCTTCACCATCCCATCTGTCTGGTTCAAAAACTCTGAGGACAACGCTCCAGACGCAGCCAGTCTCTGACTTTCCGTCGCGGAGGAGTTGAACGGGGATGACGGAAGACTGTGGTGATACCCTGTAATGAAAACAGACACAAGGACAGGTGGAAGTCACCTTCGGATACTGATCTGTGGTCAGAATTATCATCTGTAGCAGACAGAGAGAGAGCACAGCAGATGAACAGACTGTACACAGTAGGGTGGATTTGACACAATCCTTTATAAACACACACACTAACGCCCTAAATAGACATCAAGGTTTTACATGTTGTTTTCATAATAAATCATGGATGGGAAGCAAGCCTAAAAGATGCATGAAATTACAATAGTTCACCCAAATAAAAATGCTGCCTGGCATTATTACTCAACCTCATGTTGTTTCAAACCTGTATGTATGGATTTTTTCCAGAAAACACAAAAGATGCTGCTTTCTGTTTCCCTGCTATTTTCAATACGAATGAATAGGGACCATTGAGAGTATTTTATACTGTATAATATATAGAGGGGTGTAATTTCATTTGGCATCTGTGTTTGGAAATTCTTTAAAAATTAAATCTATCATTCCAACAAAAAGCTCATATGCTATTATAGTTTTTTTGTGAATAATGACCTAAATTGCAGTCTGTTTTTCACAGAAAAGAATGGTTCCAAAGGACTCGACTAAAATGGTTTATTGATGTGGTACTTTTAAAGATCTTTTTGCTTATTTTTCAGCATGACAGCATTACAAGCCATAAAGACACTGAAAATGTCCCAGTAGCGCCCCACACAAACAAAATAACAGGTTTAGAACGAGAACGAAAGGACAGAATTTGCATTTCTGGGTGACTTATTCCTATTAAAGTGTCCTAAGTGTCGTACTTAAAGTTGTTTGTCTGCATCTCCACAAAAAACTTTAGCGTTCACTTAAATGAATGCAACCATTCCGTGTACTTACAGTTTATAGCTAACCAGCATATTAGTCAGGCAGAAGTCAAGATAACATACTGACATGCAGTCACATGCATCATTCAAGTCAACATATCAACAACCAAGCTGTTCAATTACACATACTGTTAGGAAAAATATGACCCTGTCTGTGTCTGTCAATATGTCTGTGAAAACCCGGCTTAAGTCATTTTTTGTGATAAAATCATCCTACATAAAGTAAAGAAAATATAACCTTGATTAGGGGTGTGCCATATCATACCGTTCACGATAATACCGGTATAATTTATAAAAATTGATAAAAAATTTCATATCATGATATCAATGATATAGGGCATGATGACGTATGATGCATTTACATTGCCTAATGCTGCGTTTACACCAACCGCGTTTCAGGCGTCAAAATCGCGTCTACCGCGCCTAGTTTGCCGCTTGAACAGTTTGAATGCATTCGCGTGTGTAGAGCGAAGTAGACTCGTGGAAAAAGCAAGCATTTGACAGAGGAAAATCCGCTTCTTGTGGGAGGGGCAAGTACTAAGTGGTTATCTGTTTGCAGGATGGCTGAAGTTGCATTTATCGAGAGAGTTACCGGTTTGTATTAGTCACCTTACTATAGGGGGGGAAAAAAACGGTGCGGGTCGATAAATGTCACATGACTCAAAAGTGAAATGTTTATTTACAACTTACCAGGTTGCCCAATGTCCTCACTGACACTCTTCCAAGCGAGGTCCTTTTTATTCCTGTCTCTATAGAAATAAGAACTTGTGTCGTATAGCTCTGGGTGACTGCTCACGGACAATATCAAGCCTTCATGCTGAATGAGTGACTCTGGGCGGGGCTGCCGCCACAGCAGCAAGCAGGCTCCTGATTGGTTAACGCGGCGCGAAAATCCGCCAAATTCAAATTTTTCAACTCAGGCACCAGCCACAAATTCGCATCAAACGCAAAATGCACAAAAAGCACCATTCGCGCGGACCGCGCCGTTCGCCCTAACTAGACCCGCGAATGAGGTGGAAACGTGTCCGCGCCACACACTAAACACCTAATCCGTGCCGCGGGACCTCCATACGCGCTTCACCACGTCTTCACATTGACTTAACATTGAAATTACTTTGCCGCCTCTACCGCGTCTGGTGTAAACACAGCAAGCAACAACAGCTGAGAGCAAGACCAGCATCTCAGCAACGCAAGTACAACCAAGCTGTACGCAAGGAGGAGATACTAGCAACAGCGGGTGATGTGCGGCCAAAAATTTAACTAATGACTCAACCGAGCATCGCTGTCAATGAATTTACACTTCAAATTAGGTAGTCTGTCATCGATGACAGCTCATTTTGGATGGAAATTGCCCTTCCTTTTCCATATTTTTTATAACGTCATAAATATCATTACCGCAAAAATTCTTTAAATATCATGATATAATTTTGAGGCTGTATTGCCCACCCCTAACCTTGATATCTTTAACTCGTCAATTAAGAGAAAACGCTTCCCTGCCAATGACGAGTATTTCCGGCTTTCCGCAATACCGCTATTATCCACCAGGTGGATTACAGGTGGATCTCAACTTATACAACTCGCAAGTATCGCCCTAGGGCAAACAGCTGTATGTCCGTGTAAGTTTTGAACATCGCTCTAAATCTGATTTCTATCAAAATTCTTTCACAAAAATGCAATTATCTAAAAAACAACTTAAAATGTTGTGTTTTTGAAGAAAGCTACCCATATTTGAGAGTGATAAAAAGAGAATTAATGAAGGTAGGATGAAACAGGGATTTTTTTAAAGGAGAGGGTATGTTCTTTTATTTGATATATTGTATGTCTATACATTTTAAGAAGAAATTTTTTTTGGAAGGCATTAAACTTTTGTGAAAATCATGAAAAATTCTGGTGCTGGCTGGCAACTTAAAAAAAAAAAAAACCGCTGGCTGGGAAAGAGTTAGTATCTCCCTTACATTTAGTTAGGACATCTATTTACTTATGTGTGTACTTAGACATACTGTTTAAAGTATTGGGACACTTTAAGGTTTCTATAAAACTTTGAGGAACATGTTCATAATGCGATGAACTACACCTGTGATTTCTCTGCTAGCTCACCTGCGTATATAGTCCACCAAAATATCACCACTGATTAAAAAACACGTAAATGCTTCAATATCATAACTTTTCCATTTGGATATTTTTCATCTAATGTAAATAATTTGTGATTTACACATTTACCTGAGATTCGTGTAGACCCTCCCCTGACGAAAAGGGGCGGAGCTTGGAAGGCATAGATGACATCACTTTCTGCTATGCTGGTCAGATCGTCATCATCAAAGAATGAACGCTGGAAGCCTGTTGTGTAGACTTCTGTCAATATGACCTAGTGGGAAAGTAAAGAAGTATGACCTTAATGTACTGTAACATGATAACGTGTTGTCTTTGATATACCTTGGCTTGGTTTACTGTATAATTACTGTAATACAGAATACAGTCTTGAAGAACAATATATTAGCAAAGCCCATATTATACAATTTTACATAAATAATTTTACTATTAAAACTATATAACACATTTAACTTACAAAATATCAATCTGATTACTGCCCAACATTATAGGATTTTGTAAAAACAAACAGGGTGTGCATAAAGCATGACAGGTGTTTATTGTTTGCATGCATGAGGTCTGTCTGTGTGAAACTGTCTTTGCGTCTGTCACCTGGTCAGGAGAGATTTTCCCCTCGTCTGCCACCATCTTGCGCAAACACGCCACAGGACCAAAGAGAGGCACAGCAAGCCCCACTCGCAAATACCTCTGCCCTTTATTACTGAAGACCAAAGTCACATAAAGTGGCCTGCAAAGGAGGAACAAATACTTGATTGATCTAAAAGCAGCATTCAGGTCTTTAAAACTCACTTATAAAGGATATTTCAAAATCCTAACACATTTATCAACGCCCACCTTCCCCAGAATAGGGGGAAGGTTATGAAATTTGAAATTAATGACTGAAATCAAACTTACAAATTAATTTACCAGACAGGGCAATACAATCTTTAAAGGGACATTCCTCTTTAAAAAAATGTTCAATAGCAGGGGACTATTTTCGAGCATTGTAATATCACAACACCTGCTGCAGCCATGTTACGGCGGCAAAGTCCTTGATTATTACGCCAGAATGATAGTATAGTTCCTAGCCATATCTTCCTAAAAAAATCGCAACTTTTAATTTTCCGTCAGTCTTAGTACACAAAGTAACTACAGTTTTAATCAAAATCAAAGTTTTAAATAGGAAAAATATCGAAACTCTTTGGTTATTTCTTAGCGCGATGCTAATGGTCTAATCAGATTCAATGGATTGTGCTAAGCTATGCTAAAAGTGCTAGCGCCAGACCCGGAGATCGGCTGAATGGATTCCAAAACTGTAAAAATCAAATGTTTAACACTAAGGGACTATAGGTCAGCCCAGTTCAGAAATCAACTAAGGTCGGATTTACACCGCCAATTCAGATTTGTTGACTATATCCATTTTTTGATTACCCCGCTTACATCATCTTTTAAAAGTGACTTGATTTCTGCAATTACACTAAACACTTGGCGAAACAATCAGGGTAGAAATACTGCCCCGGAACAGCTTAAGCCACAAAAAATTTAAACGTCACGATTTGCAATGAACACGGATGAAAGGATTATACAGTATTTAAATAAAGCTTTATTTTTGTAACAAGACATGAAACTTCAACGGTAATCCACTAGGAGCCATTGTTCTCCATTGCATAGCTAAGAAGCAGACTGATCTCACAGGAAGTTGTGTTACAGCCATGAAAAATTAGATTAATTTATTTGTGTCCATGGCACAAAATTCAGCTTTTTTGTGCCTTAAGCACAAATGTCTTTTTCGTGTCACTCGCACAAATTTCTAGTTTTTTGGTGTCCGTGGCACGACTTAATTTTCGTGGCATTTTTATTTATTGGTTTCTAGTTCTTTTTTCCTATTTACTTACCATTGTCACTTAGAGTTGGGGTTAGAATCACCTTCTGTTACATTTTTAGACATCCTAACCCAAACCCCTACTCTAACCCCAACTCCAGCAGAGAATAGTTTCAAAATCGGAAAGAAAAACATGTAGAAAACAATACATAAAAGTATATCCTAACCCAACCCCCAGATCTAACCCTAACCCCAAGCGACAATGATTTAAAAAAAGGAAAAAAAAAACAATACATAAAATGACACGAAAAAGAAAGTTGTGCCATGGACACGAAAAATTATTTATAGAAATTCGTGCTGAGTGACACGTAAAAGACTGAAAAGCTGAATTTCCTGCCATGGACACGAATGAATACATTTTTTCGTGACTATAACACGACTTGTGATCATGTTGGTAAGAAGAGTCATGTGATCGTGGATGGTGTGCACCTCTGTTGACGTCATTTGCCAACGTCGCTTTTACAAATGCAATACGATAAGTCTTGATACAGGAATATCCGGAATTGAGTTACTTTAAACATGCAGTGTAAATGCGGCCTTAGTGAACCTCTCTAATTCTCAAACTAACCTATAAAGTGACTAAAATCTATTTTAAGAACAAGAGCTACACAATAGGACCTAAAATCTGAAAACACATCTCCACAGTGAAAGAGAGGGCAGAGTTAGGCTGCAGGCGGAGAGGATGCTAAAAGAATTCCTGGAAAAGAGCGATGAAAGTGTTCAACTAGAAAGTACCAACTCAAGAAGCTACATATAACTGGAATATAACTGTTGTGCTTTAAACAACAGAAATGAGGAGTACACATTGTAAGGTTTATAAACTTTTTTGTTACATTTACACATTTTGACATATACGTTTTTATCCAAAGCAACATACAGTGCACAAAAAGGTATTCATTTTTATTTATCAAGTATGTGTATTTACTAGGGATGCACCGAATCCAGATTTTTTGGGTTCGGCTGAATACCGAATCCACTGTTTAAGATGCGGCCGAAACCGAATACCGAATCCTACTTACATCCTTATTTCATTAACACAGTAAAACACATGAATGAAGTAAACAACGTCTACAGCAGTGTATTTTTCATTTTATTTGATTTTAACTGTAAAAAAGGATAGGCAACATTATGCCAGGATGACAAGTGGGAAAAACTATTTTGACAATTACCATAAGCCTATGCATAATAAAAGCGATGCGGTGTGATGCGCTAGTTTTTCCAGGTGCGTCCACAAAATGTGAACCGCCTCTAAGGCTCACCGAAAAAAACTGCTTATCTCCATGTCATCTCCACGCCGATGTGTGTAATCAACGGGCGTGTGAAGTCGACTGGCGCTACGCAAGCCTAGGGTTCGGTGGAAAAAATCTAAGATTCGTCCGAACCCGAACCTCGTCAAAAATCCCAGTATTCGGCCGAATCCGAATCCTGGATTCGGTGCATCCCTAGTATTTACTTGGTTCAAACGCATTTACCATTTTCCCTGCTAACGCAATGATTTACCACTGAGCTACACAGGATCCCAAAAATATGTGCACCCGTGTGTGTGTGTGGCACATTATTTTATTATTGTCTGAGAGGGTTTTGCAATAAAAAAAGGATTTCCCTTGCAACTCAATGTTTTATTGCTTTTGAGTTAATGGAAGGAGAACCGCAAGGGCAGCCTGTCTCTAAAATAAAAAAATGAAACACAGCTACCAAAAAAGAAAGCAAAAAGGACATTTCTGAATCATTTAGTGACCTGAACATGCTTTGGCTAGGTATAGTTTCACTCACCTTGTCTGTCTTAGAGGAATCGGCAGGGAAATACAGAGAAATGGATCAAACGTGTTGCTCTGCTTAAGACAGTGCGGGCATGTGAGAGACGACCTGAGAAAAACAACGAGAGGACGCAAGTGGTTAAAAAGTTACATAAACGGCATTCTAAAAAATACACAATACAGACAAACACAATGAAACTATTAGCCATTGTGTGACCCTTAAGAAAACCGAGGAGGAAGTGATGTCACAGGAAGCACAGGACTCTCTTGGGAATACAGGATTAAAGTTGTAACGGAAACTGATGCTGCCAAAATCTCATTTGCAGTTTTTTGCATCATCCTTGCTTGCCACTCATTAAAGGACAAGTTCGGTATTTTACACTTAAAGCCCTGTTTTCAGATTGTTTATGATGAAATAGAACGGTTTTGACTGAAATTTGGACATATGATGCTGGCCCGAGAATTTTCGGGTGTTTGATGTATCAGGCCCCACCTCTACAATGGCTGCATACAGTAGGTGCACTGGAACAATCATTCCTAAAATGCATTAAACTTTCGTTTACAAAGACGTGAAACTCACCGAGTGGTCAGGGATGTTCACTGATATGCTCACACAAAAATCACTGCAAAAGATGCTTTCCAACAGGTTTTATCGTAGTTTTTGTCCAACTCCATTGACTTGTATTAGATGTGCTTTGAGGTACGGTATTACTCCGCTGCCGGGAACGTTGTTTGTATTCTTCCAATTGGCGAAAGCGGATTATCGCCACCAACTGTGCTGGAGTGTCTATTATTCAAGCTCTAAGCGGAAGAATGTACGGGTGTGAGGCGTTTGGAAAAATAGGTCCCCAAGTTTACAACAAATGCTAAAACAGCTGTTGGAAAGCATCTTTTGCAGCGATTTTTGTGTGAGCATATCAGTGAACACCCCGTACCACTCGGTGAGTTTCACGTCTTTGTAAACTAAAGTTTAATGCATTTTAGGAAGGATTGTACCTGTGCACCTATGCAGCCATTGTAAAGGGGGCTGATACAACAGAAACCGAAAATTCTCGGTAGAGCTGTAATCGGGCCTTAAAAGTTAGGCCCGAAATGTCCGGAGCCCGACAGAATGCAGCCCGAACCCGAACGTACATTTAGATTGACAGCTTTTTAAAAGCCCGAACCCGTTTACAGCCCGACATTATTTAAATGTGCGCACACACACAGCTTTTGTCAAGAATGAGAAATTTACACGGATTTTAACATTATTTATTCATGACTAATAATCTACACGCCACTTGGAAGTTGAAACAAAGAAATAAGTAATCTGTAACATTGTAACATCTCATTCTAAATAGGCTTATGCAATACACTATAAATATGCCAATAAAATTATTATTTCTTAACGAATTAAATTAAGATAATACATTCTGAATTAAGATGGGTATTTGGCAATAACGAAATTAAGAGGCAGGCTCCGCGGGATTTGCGTCGGCACTTCTCTCCATTACTGCCAACATTAGTCTATATCCTCTGTCTAAATTATGTAAGACTCGATTCATATTTAGTTATACATTGAAAAACCTACTCACCAAGATTAGGCTACATGTTTTTGATGAGGAAAATCATTAAATCCACTGTAAATGAATTCAGCGCGATCCTGCGCTACTGATTTGAACTTGACCGCTCATTTACCTCACAAAGCCGGAGCGGAAGCCCGAGCCCGCCCCGAGCCCGTGTAAAATGTTAGAAATGAAGCCCGAACCCGCCCGAGCCCGTCGGGTCCCGACGGGTCCCGTCGGGTTCGGGCAAAGATCTTCAGCTCTAATTCTCGGACCAGCATCATACGTCCAAATTTCAGTCAAAACCGTTCTATTTCATCATAAACAAACTGAAAACAGGGCTTTAAGTGTAAAATACCGAACTTGTCCTTTAAGGCTAACACAGTCATACTAAAAGCCATAAAAATAAAATTTTGATTTCATGGGGACTTTAAGAAAAGCCCTGTATATCTCCAGCCAGCTGACAGAGTCACAAGGAGACTTTACTGTTATTGTCAACTCCATAATTCTGAGATTTACCGCTGCTGTTCGCCCACATGTGTCTCATCCTTGAGGAAACACATATCAGCTGCCTGTGTTACCGGAATACAAACATTGCAAAGGACTAACACTGCATCCACTTACACAGGACGTGACAACCTGATACAGGTCTGTGCTTGGTACAGAAAAGACAGCAATAAAATAAAATTGATATTTATAGCTGGAAAATAATAATACATTAATATAAAACTATTTTAAAACCTACCATGTATTAATATGCAGTCACAGATGTGCACTTTTTACCATGCCGTATGTGAGACATGTATGGTTCAATAAAAAAATACTAAAAAAAGTATTCTAAAAAATCTTGCTATTGCACTTATTGCACACATCCTTACAATGCATCTACACTTATATATGTAGCACTTTATTGGCCTTATACAAAAACAACTGATTCTCAAAGCAACTGCATGAACTTCATTATACTGTAGGCAGAGAAAAACAAACAAGCTTGTCAAACAATCAAATATTCATTTTGAAACAATCAACCTATGTAAACAAAACAAACAATAACTCCTCCCTGTGTCTAGGATGTTGACATACCCAGCAGGTGGCCTGCTCATCCTAACAATGTACACACCAGCGTCCATTTATAAACTTATGTAAGACTATTTAACTTTGCAAATTTTGTCAAAAGCACAAGGCCACCTAGATTTCAACATATACTAAAATATTCAACACATATTTCACACAGTATGTGTAGCCTATGCGGAAATACCAGCAAAACAGCTTTAGTTAATGTTTACCCTTTATCTTCCTGATTATGTGACCCAGTAAGGATATATGAGATCTGTGTGATAAGCGCTGTCATTTAAAAACACACCACCATCACTTCCTGTAAATGAGTTTCCTTTACATTAGCAAAATAAGTTCACATTTGTTCAATTATGGCAGTGGTTCTCAAACTGGGAGGTGGGCCCCTCTTGAAGGGGGTGAGATGGTGCCAGGGGGCCCCAGTTTTATGACTTTTTATATTAAAGGATTAGTCCATTTTCTTAAAATAAAAATCCAGATAATTTGCCCACCACCATATCATCCAAAATGTTGATGTCTTTCTTTGTTCAGTCGAGAAGAAATTATGTTTTTTGAGGAAAACATTCCAGGATTTTAATCATTTTAATGGACTTTAATGGACCCCAACACATAACAGTTTTAATGCAGTTTAAAATTGCAGTTTTAAAGGACTCTAAACGATCCCAAATGAGGCAGAAGGGTCTTATCTAGCAAAAAAATTGACATTTTTGGCAAGAAAAATAAAAAATATGAACTTTTAAACCACAACTTCTTGTCCTCCTCCGGTCCTGTGACGCGCCAACGCGCCTCACGTAATACTTCATTACGTCAAGAGGTCACGGATGACGTATGCGAAACTAAACCCCAGTGTTTACAAGTGTGGAGAAAGAGGACCGATCAGATGTTGTTGTATGTCGCATGATACTAATTAATGTCTTTGTGTCAGTTTATTGTTTAAAATGGTTAGCAAATGTGCGTTTCATATATGTAACACGTGACCTTTCCATGGCATTACGCAAATACGTGAGGTCACGCTGGCGCTTTACAGGACTGGAAGAAGAATAGAAGTTGTGGTTTAAAAGTGCATATTTTTATATTTGTCTTGCCAAAAATGACAATCGTTTTGCTAGATAAGACCCCTATGCCTCATTTGGGATCGTGTAGAGTCCTTTGAAATGGCAATTTTAAACTGCATTAAAACTGTTAAGTGTTGGGGTCCATTAAATTCCATTAAAATGAGAAAAATCCTGGAATGTTTTCCTCAAAAAACATAATTTCTTCTCGACTGAACAAAGAAAGACATCAACATTTTGGATGACATGGTGGTGAGTAAATTATCTGGATTTTTCTTTTAAGAAAATGAACTAATCCTTTAATTTATCATAAATTCTGTGTAATTAAACCTTTGACAAATAACACTACTACTAACCAACAAAACTATATTGAATCATTTAATATGTTTTGTTTAATTCAAATTCTAAGTTTGAGATTGTTTTATGTCATAAATTTTCTTTGGAGGGGGTGTGAAGGGATGCACACTACACAAAGGGGGATTATGGTATCATGACATCATACTGGGATAACTAGTAATGTGCAAATACAGTACACTCCTCGCTCGCAGTATAAATCTATTACAGCATATACGCGCAGTATAAATCCAGACAACCAAAACGAGACTATTAAATATTTGGAAGACGGTTAATGTGAATTACACTCCCACCTTGATCTGAATTGGTATGAGGGACACTTGGATGAGAGGCTGAGTCATTTAAATTCCAAACATGGCCTGTCGGTGTTAGAACAGCAATGAATCTCTGTCTGTACTCTTACGCCACAAATGAAGCATTTTCGAACTGCAGGACTACCATTTCTTGTTTTCTTCACCCTAGGACTGTCCATAACACCATTTTACATCACAAATGTAGGCACATATGGCCCTGTGCAATCCAACAGTGTATTTCAAAGCATGTGTTTTATATATTTCAAACACACACACAATAAAAACTGTAACACTGAAGACAATAAAATGTTCTCACTTTGATGTAACATCTTGTCATGATTTACACTGACGATGAGACGGCAGATATTCTGCTATTGGTCGAAAAGTACAACGGAAAACATTTGGTTTCGCCCCAACATAAGCAGATGTCTAGCATGCTGTCATTTATCAAATGACTCGTTACACTTCTCAAAAACAAGCGACTGAGTCATATTTAATCGTCGTTGTGTATATAAAGATGCTGTATTTACGTGCATGCTCAGGCTTGCCGTTTGATTGGACCAGGTGTTTGTACAAAACTTTTTGTGAGCAGTTGGGTGATATACTGTTTTTTTTTGACACCCGTCGTAGATCCATCATAAAACGAACACAAAGTGGACAAATTAGTCAGCCACTAACAGATGGAGGAAAAGAGGGAGTTATAAAGAAATGTAATTATGTCTGAAAGTTAGAACTGAGAAAACAGCTTGAGACAGCATGAGTGATGTACAGTAAACTGCTCGGATGTACTTCAATGGAGAATTGGGAAAATGCACCTGCTAAAATTTACTACAGCCGGAAAACTGAGTGGTTTCTCTTTCATTTTGCAGATGCTTTTATCCAAAGCGACTTTAAGGTTTAAATGTGCCTGTCTTATCAAAAATCGTGTGTCAAATTTATTTTTGTTCATATCTTTAATATTGATTGAATAAGGTCACATCAAAGATTGAAATCATAATGAAATGAAATCAGACTTTGATTCTCATTATCTCAGAATTTGATTTTGAAACTGTAGTATGGTTATTACAGACTGGGTCACATATAAAAAATGTTTTATCATAATTGTGCTGCTTTTTCTCACATATTTAAACATTTGTATTTATAATTGAACTATTGTTAGAAAAGGTTGGATGAATGAATACAGTGTGGATACCTGTCTATTATAGACAGATATATAAACAATATCCACTTCAAGTGTATAGACAAAATAGTATTGAAATATTTGCCTGCAAACTTAATTTTTATCAAGTGTTACAACTAACCCCCTGCCTGTTACAATGAACCCCACCTATGGGGTAAGATGTAACGTTTGCACTTCTGTCACGTTTGGTGTAATTGTCCAAGAACGGTAAGTACTAGAAACAAACTTCAAATGTTCATTTGAAGCAGAGATGTGTGTGTTGCTTGTGTAAAAATATAATGAATCAAACTAAAATACTTTTTGAATGATTGAGCTAAAGCCAAAACCAAAAAGCGTTAGGTTGTGCCACGCTCTCCCCCCACTGTATAACCGCTTTTTCACCGTGGTGCCAAATGGTTCTCGTTGTGTAACCGGTCCATTCTGTGCCGATCAGACGGAGCCAAGGTACAGATATGGTTTTGTGTTTTTCACCATGGGGCTGATAAAAGCATCCTTTGGAATGCAATACACCCTCTTAACATGGATGTATTAAAAACAACACAATCTGCATTGCTATTTTTGTGAGAACACACTTAATGCGTTGGCCCAAACTAGATGCCAAACTAAACACACATTTTGTGTTACTTTTCACTTTTATTTATTTTATCACAAAATCAACACAAAATGACGCATTATGTGTTACAAATGCAATGAAATTGAAATGAAAAACTGTAATTTGTTTTGGAATATTGTGATATTTTTTTTATAAATGACTAATTGACATGACAACATTATGTTTAAGAAATGTATGTGCACTTATAATCTTTAATCAAAAATGCAAATCTCCTCCCCTCCTCAAAACAATCTCTCTGTACTTCCAGTCATAAGGTATGGCAGGTGGGTGGGGTTCGGGAAAAGATCACAGCGATTAGAAAATAGCAACATGACAACAAGTCCAGCCCTGCCTTATTTCATTTCAGAAGCTGTTTCACCCAGATATACGTCACCACGGGGAAAATAAGACAATCGCTACTTCCGTTTCATGGTGACATGAAACATCATACAAAAATGTGTAAAAAATAAACACATCCTTTTTAGTGTGCAAATATGTCAAATATGCAAAAGTTTACAGACGGTATGCAATGTAAATAGCGATAACTGTAACTGTTCTTTACCGTTCTTACAAGGGTTCGGCCCAATGGTGAAAAATCGCTATATGCGTGTTCTCTAAACCTACGTAGTGCATTATGTTTGCTATACACAAATCATAGGTTCAGAGAACACGCATATAGCGATTTTTCACCATTGGGCCGAACCCTTGTAAGAACTGAGCTTTCTAAAATTTTTGAAACTACCTGCAGTTATTTTTGCAAAATCTGTTAATAACAAATGGGGTATTGTGTAGTTTTAGCCATCTGACATCACCGAACGAAACTGCAAAAATAATAACATACAGTAATGACAAATAATGACTGTTTCCTGAACACTCCCCCGTGTTTAACAAACAAACAGCCATGCCCCACACGCTCAGACAGGCTGTCAAGATTCTCATACAATCTGGAAAGTAAATACACTTTGTGAATCATGTAACCTAACATAGTAAAAGTAAACAAACCCATTCATAGGGTTAATTCCTTGAATAATTTAAATACTCTAGTGCCGTTCAAGGAAATCAACCTTTGTAAACTTTCAGTCCTGCATGATTCACCACATATCCAAATTCAAACAAAGTAGGTCATTAAAGTAAAGAAATACAACCTAGGCTATCTACATAACAGAATATGTAAGGTAAGATAAGGTCAAAAATTGACTGGAGGTGTATGTCCGAAAAGTTTCAAACCACTAAATTAAGGCTTTAATTAGGACCAGTGGCAGCCGGTGACTTCTCATCCGAGGGGCGAAAATCAAAATATGTGTTCGGAGTGTCATGTCTATTACTCGTCATTTCAAAATATGTGTTTGTTGCGTCATGTAAACCATTTGCATCATGTATCTTGTCAAAATATGTGCCTGCTGCAATACGCGTCACAGCGATTTATGATAAAAGAGACGCTTATGTTCACAAAATACTTCAAGACACTTCCTTAACACTAAACTCTGATTACACATGAGATTAAGCGAGTATTTGGCAAACTCTTTTATCATCACTGTTGGGGTTTACGCATTACAAGTATCGTGCATTACGTAAGGGATAATGTAGAGGCAGCCGGTAGTTATCGGGAAATAAGCCCCGACAGTGTGATCAGGACCCCGTCCTTGTATCACACTGAAGGGGCTTATTTCCCGATAACTACCGGCTGCCTCTACATTATCCCGCTTATTACACGGCTACTTGCCACATAAGAAAAAAAAAACTGGACATGAATATGAATTTGAAACATTTTATTGGCATATTTGTTTTAAATTAACATTTTTATCCTTCCGCGAAACTATGCACAGATGCATAAAATGATCGTAATACCTTATTAAGATCCTCTGCTTCATACTTGTCTGTCTCCATTTTTTCTCTTTTAGCCAGTCTTTGAGAAGTTTTAATGCCCATTCTGTATTTTTGTGTGTGTTGGCTTCGTAGCTGTCATGCTCTATTTTGTCAAGTTCAGTCTCAGTAAGCTCTCTGTGTCTTGTCGTTGTTCGTTCTTCTATCCACTGTTTAAATGTTTTGTTTTTTCCGTACATGTTAAAATTAATGTCAAAATGTTGTGGTTGTCCAGTGTTTATCACAAGATGGCGCCAAACAGTAATCTTTATTGATCTTTATTGGCGCGGAGCGATTTAAATCGTTCAAGTAGTACCGGCTATGCGTTATTATTTTGGAGCGGTTATTATTTGAAAAGAACGAACCTGCAAATGTCTCAACTGACCAATCAGAATCAAGCATTCCAGAGAGCCGTGTAATAAGTAATGATATTACTTTTCTGAAGTAACGAGTAAAGTAACGCATTCGTTTTTAAATGTACACATTAATATTTGAGGTACTTTTTTTTGAAAAGTTACTTTTTTAGTTGAATGAATTAAATAAAAAAAATTATGTACTGAAAGTAAATAAAAAGTAATGTAAGCATTAATTTCCATGAAAAGTAACTTAACAACGCAATTAGTTACTTTTTTGGGGAGTAACTAGTCCCCAACACTGTTTATCATAAACCCTTTTTTCAGCAGGCTCGTATTTTGACATCACACATGATGCACATAAGTTTACAAGAAGCGCCGAACGCATATTTTGAAATAACGAGCCACACATATGACGGGCTACACACATCTTGTAACGAGCTTTGCATCGTGCGCCTTCGAAAAAGAAGTCACCGGCCGCCATTGTTTAGGAGGTTTATTTAATGGGCACTTCAAATGCAGACCCCGTCTACAAACCATCTGGCCTGGCTGGAGTTGGTTAATGATGATCGGCTTGGATCTTCTTTCCAACAAAAGCTTCATCCACTCGGACACGTTCTGCTTCCCAAATATGTTAGCTCCACCATATTCATTAACAATATTTGTTACACAAGATGATTAATGGGATTTTGGGAACAGAAGGGGCTTTATCGTAGGAGTTAACATGGGATGATTCATCACATCTCATAGCAGATGCTGAATAATAGGGAGTCAGACATGAAAAGCTGGTAAAAGGAAAACAGTGGTTGCTCCCTTGCTCCAGTTTCACTCTTGCTGGTCTAAGCTTGCCGTGCAACATAATTATCATTTATTTTAAAGCTAGGCCCCAAGATGCTGGTTTGTGTATGTATTTTGTGTGTTTGTGATCCACTCACTTGTACTGGGCTTGGAAATGTTCCTGTACGAAGCTGTGACGAACACCAGGCTCTGCCGTGGCTGGGTTTAGAGCATCACAGTCGAGGTCATCTTCTTGACTCTAAAACAAAATGCAAAACAAGACATTTATAGAGTAAATCTGGGACAGACGATGCGATGTGAGGCCATGTTTACCTGCTTTTCTACAGTTTGTGTAAATCATACACCAAAAGCGAAGTGAATATGTGCATCACGTTGTTCACTCTATATTATTCGTTTTTCGTGTCACTGTGCCAATGAAAACAATGCTCTTCTCCATTATCTGATGTTTCAACCAGTCGTGTCAATAAGCCATTCACAGATTGGCTTGCACAACAAAGACTTAACATTTTTCAACTTGTGCTGTAGACGCAAATGAGGTGAGTATCACACAATAGTGTCGCTAATCCACGTGATTGCGTCATCTACGCAAATTCATGCTTTTGAATTGACTTTGACTTTGTATATAATCTACTCGCGCAAATAATTCAATTCGCTTTTGGTGTCTACACGCCATTACAGTTCTGTTTGAATCAAGAGGATAAGAGCCACAGAGAGTGTTGATACGAAACTTCCCAAGGTCAAAAAACAAGATAGGGTGTCTGTTACAGCACATGAAAGAAGTTTAATGAGTGAACGCCTTATAAAAAAAGAGGGAGGGAGAGATAAAGACAGATTAAAAAAATACACAGCCGTTAAGAGATACAGCAAAAAATCACAAACACATAAGGTGGATTCATAACCTTTCTCTCTGGGTGGCAGGGCATGTATATAAACTATTACCAGATGAAATAGTTTCATCATAAGATGAAAGAAACGCAAAGACCAGTAAGAGTTAAATTAACATTTCTACACCCCTTTGGTCAATAAGTTTAGACTATTAAAACCAAGATATAAGGATTTATACCAACAATTGAACTTTGATACATTATTTCTCCCCATCTTCCATTGGTCCACCAAACAGATATTCCTACCTCATGTTTATGCCATAGCTTTCAGCCCACTTGGGATCCTTAAAGGAAAACAACACCGTTTTTCAATATTTACTATGTTTTACCTCAAGTTAGATGAATTAACAAATACCTATCTTTTTTCAATGCGTACACTTAATCTTTGTACAGCACGTCGTGAATGTGTTAGCATTTAGCCTAGCCCCATTCATTCCTTTGGATCCAAACAGGGATGAATTTAGAAGCCACCAAACACTTTTACGTTTTCCCTATTTAAAGACACGAGTTACACGAGTAAGTATGGTGGCACAAAATAAAACGTAGCGATTTTGTAAGCGGATAAAAAATGAGAACTATATTGTATGGCGGAAGAACACTTAGTAATTCGACCTCGGGAGCAGTAATATTGACGGAAGTTTGAGCAAGAGGGGGGAGTTCACAGGAGTGATGAGCTGCTAATTTTTTTTTATTTTGTGCCACTCATGTAACTACTCATGTAACAGTCTTTAAATAGGGAAAACATGGAAGTGTTTTGTGGCTTCTAAATTCAGCCCTGTTTGGATCCTAAGGAATGAATGGGGCTAGGCTAAATGCTAACACATGCACGAGGTGCTGTACAAAGATTAAGTGCACATGTTGAAAAAAGATAGGTGTGTATTCATTTGTCTAAGTTGAAGTAAGAACATAGTTAAATCTTGAAAAATGGTGGCGTTTTCCTTTAAGCCCAATAGTTATGATGTAGCCACAGTGTTTACATTTCTAATAGCTGTGTCTGGATACTAAGCTGAAATAGGAGGAAGTATTTTAACACTGAAAAATAGACATTACTTGCTTATCTGCTTTACCAAACCAGTCAAGGGTTACCTTCGCAAAAGTCATGATTATCACGACACGTATAGTAAATAAATTTCACGTGTAAATATGTCTTCGAATGTGTACACAGACTAATTCAGCTGGTGGGTTCTCTTCAAGGATGTCTGGCAAAGCGAGACTTCTTTTGAGAAAGACGCTCCCCATGATTCCCAGCTGACAGCTGAGTCACATCACGCCCCATACAGAAAAACTAAAAGGTTTGGAATTCACGGCTGAAAGTACGTTGTTTTGCAAGACAGAAACTAACACCACAACAAACCTCTTGAGAAGATGTTTTATCGGTGTATGAATACTACACAATCCAGAACAAGTTCAAATAACAAAACATTCACACCCCTTCTTTTTAGGACCCTCCAGAACATCTTGTGGTCTTGATCTCCTGCTCTTTCTCTCTGTCTTAGCATAACTCCTGTTTCTAATCCCTCTTTTATATTTCATTCACTCTTTCTTTATCCACCAGTGTGCTTTACACCTTTAGCTGATAATAAGAGCCAATTTTATGCTAAATGGCACTTGAGCGCACAAAGAGAGACAAATCCTCAGAGCTCTTTATTTAAAGCCCAGGGGTTCATTCATAGACGAAATTAAAGAACTTCCAGTTCTGGTATTTTTTTTTGTCAAAACATAGTATTATCTAATGAAAAATAATGACGTGAAGTCATATTCTGTCAAATAGTGCATTTAGCTACATCAGATTATGGGCCGTTGTCTAAGAAATCTAACAAAGTCATGTTTCCCCTTTGGGAATGAGATGCATAAGATCTGTGATCTCCGTTGCCCACCAGCCCTGTACTTTGAAGATCGGTACTGTTGTGCTGATACATTCCATTGTTATCTGTGCATGGCGAAAGGAGGAAAAGACTGCAGGCCATTAATCAACAAGTGAGCTTATCACATCACTAAATTCTTTAGCCTGACCCAGCGTGGTTAATGAGTGTTAGGGTATGGGAGTCTTTATCTTCTGAGACCCTGAGCTGGGAATGTGTCTCTTGATAATAAAACAAGAACCATACTGACTCTACCAACTATATCATTGAGAATAAAGAGAGATTATGTAGAGAGTACAAATGTATTTTAAGCAATGATGAACCGAATCTAAAACTGCCCGCTGTCAATGCTGACACCACACCCACTCACGAGAAAGCTGCCATCCGTCTCTCCACTTTCAAATACAACTTCAACCTGAATGGATGCTCGTTATTGTGTAAGGGGCAGGGCCATGCGAGGTGGCTCAAGTGATATATGCCCAAATAATCATGAACACAGAAATAATAAAAATCCTGTTTAACAATCTAACTATCAGGATCTTGTCTTGTCTTTAGTTCATTGTGACAGGGTTATGACACTACAATGTTTTGTGTGAGGGTGCATGGTCTCGTTTATTTAGGAATTACTATTTTAAAATTGACTCTTCTGTAGTTACATCGTGTACTAAGACCAACGGAAAATTAAAAGTTGTGATTTTCTAGGCAGATATGGCTAGGAACTATACTCTCATTCTGGAGTAATAATCAAGGACTTTGCTGCCGTAACATGGCTGCAGGAGGCAAATGCATCTCTGTGCGGGGGCTTTTGAGTTTGTGTCCATGGGTGTGTGTGTGTGCAACAGTTCACTTAAGCATCTTTGTCATTCAAATAGTCTAAATCAGTGGTTCTCAAACTTTTTCAGCGTGATGATAAACATTTTACAAAAATAGTTAATTTTGATTTATGATTACTGTTAAGCATTAACCAACTTGTATTAACAGTATTTTATGCAATATTTTGCAATTTTACCTTGTTTACATTTACGTATGGGCGTCGAAACCATTATATGTGGGTGGGACAGGACCCACCCACTTTTTAAGACCTATGATAATTGACCCACCCACTTTTTCTCTAATTTAGCACATTTGTTTGTTCACTTATCAAAGCGTTGTTAGTCAAAATCCATTCCACTAAGGCAGGGATCCCCGACCTTTGCTTTTTTACACCGCGGACCTGTTTCATTTATAAAAAAATCTCGCGGAAGGGGGTGTCACCGTTTTTCTTTTCGAACAAAGTGCTGGAAAACCTCCTTTGCGAAATGTATAACGTTTTAAACGGAAGTAAAGGTCAAACAACCATGCATTAGGAGAATTAATAATTTTAATGTTTATTTATAGTATATTTTCTATAGACGTGTAAAACCATATTATGGCGGATTGTTTTACTTTCACTGTTTTGCAAGTATTTGATCTTAATAATTAACGGTAAACAAACTTAACTTGCTGTTCTTAAAGGCAGCTCGAACCTTAGGTTGGACTCAAGCCCCAAGTTCAAGAAACAGAAGAAAAAAAAGGAGGAGATGAGGAGGAGAGATGCCAGAAGAATTGCGGCTGTGTGCGGAGGTACGGAGACTCACGTTTACCATATGCTTTAATGATAATTGACACAGCACTAAATGTGGTTCCTTTCAAACCTACGTTAAAAGTGTAGGCTACTCATTAAAATATTATTACTGCAGTAAAATTTTGTTTATGGTGCCACGATTGCTGGATAATTTTAAAGTTATTTTTGTACAGAAGCCTGCAATTACTTTTCATTTGCGATATCACAGAGTTGAGCGTCTTCACATATTGACATTATTTGCGAGGTATTTGCAAATGATTCATAAAGTCATACCTCTGCAATTGTTTGATCGATTGTGTTTTAGAAGTACACATGCTCAAACTCTTACGTTACTCTTGACGTGGGGACCCACCCACTTTCATTTGCTTTTACGTGTTTACAGTAAGCTAGTAACGTTAGACCAATGTGAGTTACATGCGAGGAGTAGCCCATGTCCATCATTTGTTCCAATCCATTCCAATAAAATCCTTTCAGGTCACTTTGCAATGTCAGTCTATGTATAAATGTTGTTTTAACTTATATCATTGACGCCTCAGAATTCTACAGTGATAATGTTTTACAACATTTTGTGTCTTATACTCAACTGATGACTTTACGTCCCAAATGTAGTCGTTTTGCGCATCCTCAACAAGCATGTGTATGACGAAGAACACAGAAAAGGAGAATGACATCACAGTAGCGCCAGAGCGATTCGAAAGCAGACTTCCTTATGCTTTCTTGAATCACTCTTGTGGTACTTTGATGTCACCTGCCTGTCGGCATGAACTCAAACAAACCTAATGTCTGGGATACATGTTGAATGACGGCAAAGTGCGCGTCTACAAAAAACTCGCACATTACCCCCCTTACCATCTCAAAAATAAAACAAAACTCATCAGATGTACGTGATTTAGACAAGTCATCCCACCAAGGCTCAAAAAATATGGAAGTCTGTAAAAATCACATCCGTGCATAAACCATGCGAACAAAAAAAATAACTTTGTTTTTTAGTAATGAAATAGGTGCACTTTAAGATGAAAAACAGAGATGAACAAAGATACAACAACTGCTTGCGGCTGAGTGGAAGAGCGCAACTGTTTGAATTGCAGCCAATCGTACGTGGTGCCAAAAAGTTTTTGGGCAGTGCATTGATGTCATGCATCTGAAACCTTTAAAGGAGTGAGTTAACTAACAGCTTCAAACATCCTTATCCATGTCCTGATCAAGAGGATGGGTCACTTGACATTTAATAATTAATTTTGAGGATTTAGATAAATGATTCTGTTGGGCATCCGTCTAGTTAACCCCAACTAGTTAAAGTTCAAAACAGGTCATGCAATTCATCTCAGCAACAGTCACCTGTAGTATTAAATCATTTGTCTAAAGGAACAGTTTAGACAAAAAAAATACTTTTTTAAACATGACCTTACTTTCAGGTACAACATATATTGAATGCTAAATGCACGACAGAAAACCTGTCCTGTCACATTTAAAAGCAAAACAAGTGAAATCTGAGACCTGCTGCAGAAAGAAAGATTTATAGTAAATAACTTTAGATTTAGATGTGCTCTGTTCCTCCTACACACCTGTTAAAAATCATGACATGAGTATAAGGGAAAAGATTAGAAAATATTTCAACTATTCCTTCAAAAGCTTGCTGTTTGAGTTCACATGGACCACAAAGAGAAAATAAAATTGAACTAACATGCCAATATGAGAGGTTTTGCTTTCTTCTGCAAACATTGTCGTACATACTGTATATAATATAATGTAAAACTGCTTTGAAATAATAGTAAAGCACTATGTTAATAAAAATAAACATATACAGTACAGTATGGTAAAGTACATGCACTTCTGCAAACTTGCATAAATCTCCTATAATTTAAAAACATATGAAAATAGCAAAGGTAGTTTTGATTCTAATCACCTCTAATAATATTTTTTGTCCTCAATGAGGGTAAGTCAGTTTTTTATTTAGTTCCCATAAGAGACCCTATTGGTGCTTGGATGCTCTTCTACTTTAAATGTTATTAGCTGTACCATCCAAAATGTGAAGAAAACATAACATCTGAAACATAGACAGTAATTAATGTGATGACAATGCAGTGATCACACAAATGCACCTTGTGAAGGAAGAGTTTCATTGCATCTGTTATAGTGGCCACAACACAATGTGGCCCAAATGAGCAAAAAAAAGCTAAAAGCACAGAAACACACAGTTGCCCACTCTTACACAGGAAGCATTAATGAATAATAGACCTTGCACTCCATAAAAAGACACTAAATATATCCCCCTTTAAAAGATGAAGGGAATAAAAATGGATGATAATGCAGCTGTACTGTACTTACAGGCCAGGGTACAGGAGACTCTATACAGCAAACACTTTACTATGAGTAACTAATGCATATCCACATCCACGTCACATTCCAACAAAACCTCCAATTTTAAAATTAATTTGTGCATAAAGACAAAATACACTTTATATAAGCTCACTTCTCAAATGTATTTACTTTCAGATATTTGTGTAATTTTTTACTGTACATCAACTTGTGTACTAGTTTTATTAAAACACTCCATAATTTGGGTTAAAATAACTCTGCATAGGTTTATTTACTTATATGTACTATGATGTATATTTTTCGGTAAAATATAATCTGTCTTTATCATTTTTATGACAGTCTTAGTACGTTTTACCCCACAGATTAAATCTATATTATATACAAACCTTTGACACTAATTCAAACTTGCGTACACGAGGTGAAACTAGACATGAGATTTGATCTTAGCCACTGCTCACTTCCATATTGTTAAATACAAAAGTCTTGAAAGGAAACAACCGTACCGGTAAACACAGATTTCTGCTGTACGTTCAATTCACTAATGGGGCCCAGTGTCTTTTCAACATTTCCAGAAGGAATAAACAGAGTATATTTATGTGTAGTAAAACCTAATTTACTAATTAAATAGAACATTTTGGATTTGTTTGCATTTTCCTAAAGGCAATTGAGCATTAACCATGTAAATATACTTTGAAGAATGAAAATGGTGTTTATTTTAAATAATAAGTCAGTCTGTTAGAGAGAGAGTTTTAATTGATGAGTCTGGAACATGGAGGTTTGCAATGCTAATGTTGGCCTTCAATCAGAGAGTAAACAAGGAGAACTGTTAGACAACACATTTTGACAATGTACTGTCAGTATTTAGACTAGTTCAAGAGTGTTTCACACACCAGTCAAACGCCTCTCATGGTTCTTCAAAAAAAAGATTGAACATCACTGAACCTCTGTCGTACGTTCATGTCTTTGCAGTATCACAACATGCACAGTTCAGGTTTAAAGCATTTAAAAAAATTTAAGGCAATAGCATTGCAATACATGTAAAAAGCAAAAAAAATATAGGGTTTAATAACTGTGAAATGTTACTGCACAGGAATTTATGCAGGTGAACTACACGGCCATAAAAAACTACAAAAGCCGTCACTTGGGCGATACCCTTTTAAAATGTACGCCCTTGTAACTAAAGGGTGCATATTAGTACTTCAAAGGTACATATTTGTACCTCAAGGCTATATAATGTAAATGTACAAAGTGTAAATGGTGCATATAAGGACCTTTTATAGGATACCGCCCCAGTGAGTGACAGCTTTGTACCTTTTTCTGACAGTGAATGAGATTATAAAATATTTACAATATGACTTCACATATATCTGAAATACATTATATTTTATTATATTATTACAAGGGCTGTCAATAAGTTTAAATATTTAATCTAGATTAATCGCATGATTCTCATGAGTTAACTCGCCATTAATTGCAAATTAATCACACATTTTTATCTGTTCTTAATTTACCTTAATTTAACATTTGTAATGCTCTAATCAACATTGATGTGGACAAATATGGATGCTAATGCAATTGTATGTTTAGACCAGCGTTTAAAGCGCGTTTGGTGTGATTAGTCCCTTATGCTGCGTTCAGACCAGCCGCAGTAGAGGCGTCAAGCGCGAGTTATTTCAAGGTCTCTAAACCTCATTCGCGCTGCAGTAGATGAGATTCCACCTCATTTGCGCATCTAGTTTGCACGAATGGCGTAAATTGAGCATTGCAGCGGGAAACGAGCGAGTTGAAACATTTAACTTTGGCAGAAAAACGTGCCGCGTTTACCAATCAAGAGCTTGCTCTAGTAGTGACGCGATTACAGAAAGCGAGCGGAGTCGCAGAAGCCCTTCACATGACGCAAATTTCCACATTTTGATGACAAGCTTTCACGCCGGAATAAAGCGAGTAAACTCAAAATGTTTAAGCTGCAAACTAGACGCTGTATATGCGAATTTGACGCCTCAAACGTGGCTGGTGTGAACCCACAATAAGGCTGCATCTCAAGGTTCAACCAGAAATTGCATGTTGCGTTAATAAAATTAGTGGTGTTAAAATGAATTTGCGTTGACGTGTTATTAACACGTTCATTTTGACAGCCCTAATTATTACACAGCTTTTTTAGAAGTCTAATATTGTATTTAGCTCTTTACATGTACATACATTTTAAGCAAGCTTTGACAAGAAGAAAGAAAAGACAAAAGGAAGTGAGGCTTCTATAAATGTAATCCAATAAGGAAGTGAACAAATGATGTCTTTGAAAGTTGTATTTCTCTCTCTGTCTTCTCTCTTGAGGTGGGCAACATTTCACTATTTCAACCACGCTCAGTTCATTCGCTTTGCTGGTTTCTATGGAGATGCCAGTGGGCAAATATACAAAAGAGAGAGAGGGAGAGACCGAGTTAAAAAGGGAAGGAGGCAAAAGAAAAGCCTGTCCTCTGCAGAGAAGAGCTCTTGGCAGGCTTTCAGAACTAGATGCAGTGCAGTTATTTTCTTTCACTTCTCCCTGTTGATGTCTGTATGTGAAATGAATGATAATGAGAGGCTCTTCAGGAAGCGTCTTTACCTCTCCAAGGCACGAAAAAAGCAAAGTAACACTTATCAAGCACAGGAAAGCCATATCGTCATGCGATATCTTTCCCTGCTATGCCGACAATCCAACAACAACGTCTTTGTCCTGCAGATGTTCAACAGCAGGTGGTTTTCCGCACACCAGAAGTCAAAGTCCTCCGGCAGCTTCCTGTTCTGACTCATCTCTATCATTGATGCAGACTACAATGGCAAAACATCGGACTCAAAAACAACCAGAGAGATGCTGGATCATGCTCTAGTTTCCAAGGCGTCACTGAAAGTTATCTAAGAGATTCATTTTGCAAAAGTGCCTGCTGCATAACATAATCCAAATAATGCTTACCATAAAGTTTTTTTTTGTGGGGTGTCTAACATAAATGACCATGTCTGTGATATCAAAGATAAAGTTTCATAATCTAATTATGAGATTAAAAGCATCAAAGTTTGATTTCACTTTAATTTCAATCTTTGAACTAATTTACATTGTCAAAATAAAAGATATCAAGGTTTGAATATTTATAAAATGTTCTCTACATTATTTAGGAGGATTTTATGTAGAAATCAGTAAATCACTAAAAACGAGTTTTCACACACAGGGTCAAATTATTTCTTATTGTATACATTATTTACAATTGGCAGATGCCTTTTTCTACAGTGCATTTTTAAGGTATACTTTTTGGAACTCATCCTAATGCAATGCTCCTCCAATTGACCTATAACAGTGTTCTTTATTGGGCGGCTCGCGAGCTGCATGCGGCTCAGCAAGCTTTCATTTGTGGCTCACATGGCAGTAAATAATACAGTGATATGATCATGCAGGCATGGCTTTTTCTGTCTTTTCTGCTCCGGATGCTAACTTTGTTAGAAAACCATACCTATTAGATCAAGAGGCACGTCGATAAGCGTGTTCAATCGCATGCAGCGCTTGCACAGAGCGATCGTCATATGACATCAAAGTACCGTGAGATCAGACATTGCTTGTTATGCTTTCGAATTGCTCTCGCGGTACAGTAATTTCACACGCCAACCGTTCTGTGCAGCGCCGCATGAAATTACGAGAAAGGTTGCCCCCTGGTGGTTTGGGGAGCACTGCATAAGCATATTATGAGAATGCTTAGCATTAAAATCCTGTTTTTGTCATTAAGGGAAATCATATTGTCTCAGTTACAATTTGACTGGTAAATGATGAAGAATGATTTGCCCTTGTATTTATTGCATTGCAACAGATTGACAGACTGATAAGCAGACATGCTATTTATGACTGAATGTAACTTTTGATACTTTGCGGTAAAGGCGGCTCTCCTGTTGACCCTGACCTATCAGTGTGGCTCTCATGAAAAAAATAGTGAAGACCACTGACCTATAAGAACACAAGTAAACAAAAGAGGGAACATATAAGATGAACGAGTGACCCAGGTCCAAAAAAAATGTACTTGACCAGAAATGACCCGAATCACTTTTTAAACAAACCCGATGTGCATGAATCTTTTTGCTTTTAAGAAAAACCTGACCCAACAAACCAGAGAAAATTAGACCCAAGTCTGCCCGAACCACTGGAAATTTAGTTTTAACCCGACTGGACCCGTATGTTAACGGCACTGATATGTGTGCAGTCTAAAGCCCCGCATGCACCAGTCAGACAGAAAGAAACCCTGGTGGCCTCACTCAACCAATTTGGTCCCCTGCTCCATTTATTTGCCTTTTTTATGTGACGACGACAACAAGATAACCCCTTAAAGGTGCTCTAAGCGAATTGATGCGTTTTAGACCATAAATTTTTTTTGTTACATACAGCAAACATCTCCTCACTATCTGCTTGCTGCCTGTCCGCTGATAAAAACTGTAAAAAAACGCGATCTCTGTAGACAGCCCAGGCTTCACAAACGGCAATAACAACACAGTGGCCAAACCTACAAACAGAAACCATAACAAAGTGTTCCAGCCAATAAACGACAAGAAGGATTTGGGGGTGGGGGTTGGGCGCGTTCATGAAAGCACGGAAGGGAGGGGGAGGAGTTAGCTACGCTCCGTCTGTTTGAAAACAATTCAAACGTCAACAAAAACTAACGTCTCGCAGATTCGCTTAGAACGCATTTAAATGTATATTTAAAATTGACTGAAAGGTCTGTCTCAACAAAAATTAACCCTACCGCCAACCACACGATGTCACAAGCGCTCTTGGTAAACAGAGTAGGGGGCGGCAAAGGACATCGACGTACACACGCGAGAAAGTTTGGGTCATCTAAGGTCCGTTTAAATTACCTGCGACCCGATGCCACTATTATTATACCTGACCCATGTCCGAGGCACACAGGACACTTTTAGACCCGAACCCGCTCAGGGATCTAAGTGAACCCGTTAAAGCGGCCATTTTTGCAATGCCTTCCGGCAGTTTTTTTAGTCATGCAAGACAGATATCTCTAAAATTGCATGCTAAAATCATAATTAAACAACATATTTAATATAACATAACAATTAAACCTGACATTAACTGTACCATAACTTTTGATTCTTAAAGGGGACATGTTTCCATGTTTAAGTGCTATAACTGGGTCCCATGTGCTTCTATCAACCTAGAAAATTTTAAAAAGATCAACCCAGTAACTTAGTTTTGGTAAACCAATCTCTGAAAGCATGTGAAAGAATAGCTCTTTTGACGTTTGGCTCTCCTTGTGATGTCAAAAGGAGATCTTATTATAATAATACCGCCCCTTAATCTGCACTATCCAACCACGGCACTGCCATTTAGTGCAGAGATCAGCTCATTTGCATTTAAATAGACACACCAAAAAATGGCACATGTTTGCTCACGCCAACAAAGTGGCAATTTTAACATAAAACATAAACATAAATTATCTATATGGTATTTTAAGCTAAAACTTCACATATGTACTCTGAGGACACCAACGATTTAATTTACATTTTAAAAAAGTCCTGTAAAATGTAATTTTTAAGATCAAATTGCGCTAAAAATAGTTGTACGCACACAGATTGGCAAGCGCTTCTACAAAACCACTCCCCCAGAAAATTGCCAGTCTTTATTGATTGATAATTGTCTCTTTTATCTGGAAGGCGGGACTTCCGTCGCCAGACCGGCCATATTGAGCGTTTCATTGTTCCCTATACAGTACATAGTAATAGGAGTTCTCAGTCTTGTTATATCAAATATTTTTGGAGACAACCATGACAGACACCCAGAAAATAATACTAACAAATACAGCAATCTGTAACACTTGAAGAAACCTCCTGTTCAGATCACTGTAAGTGAATTGAACCCTATTACGACTAGAGTTTCTCACTTCTCTCTCTATCTCTTTTTCAGTCCATGTGTGAAACAAGCCCTTCTTTCATCCGCTTGTTCACAATAGCTTTCTTTCATCCCGCTGAGAGATGGCTTCTGACCAGCTCTGTTTCCAGAGCGATACCCAGAAAAACACAGCAAAGAGAACGCCAAAAATCAGCGGTCCTGGGGTCAAAGTGCGTGCGAGAGAGCGAGGGACCAGGAGAAAGCACAGCGGACGGATCTAAGGGTTTGTTTACAAGCTTCTATTAGAACATGTATTATATATGTTTTCAAGAGTATGTCTTAACACTCCCTGGTACGGAGGAGTTTCAGCTGTGATCACACTCATGCTTGGATGCTCACTGACTCATAAGTGAGGCGTGCTGAGACACCCACCGCTCTCCTGTGACCTCCAGCTGACTCCAGTTCAACTAAAACTGAGGCAAAGACTCTGGGTGGGTGGCAAGATTGAGGATGAAAATGAGACCCTAACAACATTTATCCATACAATTCACATCAAAGATCACTTAACCATCTGCCTTTCATTTTAGTATTTGACTATTTTTGTTTTTTACTTTAATCATGGTGAGTTTAGAGACCTAAACCCCAAAAATGTTTAGTGACCCTAAACATTATTTAGAGATGCTTAAAGACACAAGGGGCCCTGTCTTGCACCCAGCGCAATTGACTTTGTCAGTGACGCATGTATCACTCGTATTTTGCACCGGCGCACAGCTGGTTTTTCCCTCCACAGACGCACGTCAGCAAACTAGGGAATGAACTTGTGCTCCCTGGGCGGTTCAGCGCAAAAAAGGAGGGGTGTTCCGGCGCAAACCACCCCTGATGCTATTTTGCAGTTTCAAAAAACAATTGCCCCACTGACCAGAAAAAAAGTCAGTGGCGCGTTGCGCGTTGTTCATTATGCTATTTTAAGGGCGCATGCTTGACCATAATGTATAGCGTGCACAACGCGCACACACTTTGCTTATCTAATCTACACAGATGCAACCGTTATTTTTGCAAATCATAAATTGTTACAATAAAAAATATTAACACATGAGATAAGCGAAATCATTGTGGTGAGCATTGTGGTGATAGTTTTTATTTATTTTGTGTGGCTGCGTAAAAAAATTATCATGCAAATAACGATTAAAATATTTTCATAATTTGTTGTGTGGCTGTATTACGTTTATTTTATGTAAATAATAATTAAAATGTTTTCATAAGAAACCTTAATGTATGTGAACTTGATTTGTAAGTGTACTTGGGGTTGGACTGCTTGCGTTTCTTGGCTTTCAGCGGTCAGGTCCTGTGTAGAGGCAGATCCACGTCCCGTTACACGGCGTGCCCGATTTATGCTGGCAAGCTTGGGATTCCCCCGTCTCCTGACATCATTGTAGCGCTTGCGACGCAACGTCCTGGGGATGCTAGCTGATGAGACAATTGTGGCTATTTCCTCCCACGCCTGTTTAACCGACGCTGATTTGGGCGGGTTTCTCCTATCCCCATACAAAACAACTTCTCTGTCTTTGACTGCCCTTACAAGAACGTCGGTCTCCTCGGCTGTGAACCGCTCCTGGCGTGCGCCTGGTAAATCCGTCTTAATAATAGCAACCCGCCATGGAACTTGCGCCCTTGCGTTTAAAGGGAATGTTGGATAGCGTTCTGATTGGTTTATTTGACGTTACGCCCAAACCACACCCTATGAATAATAAACCTACTTCAGACCAACCCCTTATTGATTTGCGCCTGGTGCAAGAGTTATTTCTCCCGCCGGGAAAATAGCAACAGCGCCCATGATCCGCCCACAAAGTCACTTGCGCTTTGCACTTCGCACTTACGTTTCAGATCGTTAAAATAGGGCCCAATATGTAATTTTCGCTGCAAGATGTTGCCATAAAAAACAAACAAAGTCGCAGCTTGATGATGTTGTGAGGAGCATGGAATGATGGGAGTTGTATGCTATGTCCGAAACCGTTCACTCGTTATTCACAATCTTTGGTGAATATATGAAGTCAGTGCATCTGAAGCGTCCTGCCAAAACACACTTTCGATGTAGTTCATTACATTTGCTATGGACACTTTTTTTTACAGATTTTTAACAACCAGGTGGTTTCCAAATAGTTGAGTAGCATTTCTTAAACAAACATTTTTGTCTAATGCAATGACATTCATACATTATGCTTAATGTGGCTTAAGTGTCCAAATACACCGAATTGTACACTGAAATTCAAAACACTATTATAACACACATGTTAAATTTAACAGTCCTGGCTTTTTCTATTACAATGCCTTTAATATTCTATTACAATGCCTTCTGGTCTAATATTTTATGTTCATATGGCAAAATTCCAAGCCTTGATCCACACCCCTGCATGGAAATGTGTCTTAAAAGAAAAAATAACACAGGCTTTTAATACTGAATCGAGATAAGTCAAAAAGGGCAACAACAGAGAGAAGATAAAAGCGTATCTGAGAGGTAATAAGCCCAACTGTGTAGCTACAGGCATAGCCAGAGGACCTGAACCAGCAGCATACACAAAGACACACCTGAACACAAAAACACACCAGCAATTAAACCTATTACACTGTTTGCTAAACTCCACAGAAAATCAAAGTCTTTTGGAAACCTCCGTTCACAGCTAAGCAGCTGCTCAAATTCACGTCACGAAACGAATGATTGATTCGCTAACAAAACCAACATCTTCAAATCACATCTGATTGCGTTGCCTTCAAACAGAGAGGACCAGCGTGGTGCCAAGACCCCAACAGCAGGAAACCGGTAGCCTAGTTTACAGTATGACGCTGGTGTGCTAAAAGCCATCAAAGCTTGTAAAAGCTTGCTTGTGGGCCATCATTTTACAAATTAGCAGTACAGAACCATCCAGAATTAGACCAGAATTAGTCACTGTCGATTATTTTTACTGCTCTCTTTTACGTAAACTCATTATAGCCTTTTGTTAAAAAACTTAACAATTAAAAAAACACACTTGCATGGTAATCAACGGTTCTTAAAGTCGATGTAAAGTCATTTCAGAGAACACACTATAGATGTTACAAATGTAATGCTGAAACAAAAAGACTGAAACTATGTAGTAATGAATTGTTGAGTTTTTCATCAGTTCTGAGTTATTTGGGCGGGGCTAAAACAGTGACTCGATGATGCACTGGAGCCACCATGCATGGCCCCGCCCCTAACACAATCACAAGCATCCATTCAGTTTGTAGTGCTATTTGAAAATTGAAAGAGATGGCAGCTTTTCCGCGAGTGGGCATGGTTTCAGTGCAGACAATGGACACGCCCCCAGCATTTGAAAGCAGAGAATCCTGCTTATTTTTCCAAGATTTTGATAGCTTATTTTACTTGATTGCCCTTTTTATCATTTAAATTTGGCTGGGTGGTCAATATATGAAGACAATCTTTATTAAAGCCCAATATCTGAAAACAGGCCTGGGGCAATGTTTTTAAACACTAAGAAAGGAAAACTGTTCAGTAATAATGGACGTAAGTATGTGTGAAAACCTTATTTGCCTCAATTACAAATAAGACAGGTTTTAAATGTGTTTTTCTTTTAATAACAATAAAAGCTTTTAATCAGCATGATTTTACGTTGCATATAAGATATTCTCTATCACAGGAGGGCTCTGTATCTGGCTTTCATAGTAATGTGATTCAATGAGGTCAACCGTGGGTGGCCCTTTGCACACTTGCAAACCTATAGTACAAAATGTTATGGCCTTCATATTAATTACAGCACCTCTCCCCAAGGGTCCTGGCCTGTGAAGGTCATAGCCATTGATATTCATCCTGGGAATACCAAGGTCACATACAAGAGAACCAAAGGCAGATCAATGCACTGCTTTGGATGACTCTACTGTACATACAGTATTTCATGCACAATGTTTTTGATGAATGGTATGAGCATGTAGATGATATTCGGTGACCTTGACAAGACATTGTAATATCAAAGGTTATAGATAACTTACCATATAGCGGTTTAGATAGTCATTAGTATTTCATATAAACAAGATATACTTAATATTTAAATTAGCAGTATTTATCCAAACGGTTCGCAAATGAGTGAGCATTTTAACCATTTTATACTGATTAATTATATTCCTCATCTTGAAATATTTCAAGCAAAGATGAATGATTTGTGGCAATTTTGAGTCAGCCTTTATACAGCATTGCATCATTTCACGAGCTTTGATTTCGTTATATTTTCTCACCCTTTTAAGCCTTAGGCAGGTAAATTGTAAGTCTGAAGAAAAATTACCTTTTCACTGGATTTGCTTTTGTTATTCCCGCTCAGGAAGGTGGAAGACGAGTTGAAGTCCTCATTAAGGCGATCTAGAAGCCAGAGCAGGAATTCTAGAGCATCATGCTGGGAATTTCCTCTGAACTGTGTTCCATATTTGGATACAATCCCCTGGAGAGAAGACACAACATAAGTTATACGTTTCTGAAGGCATCAATGTATTTATATTCTCAATCACTTAATACAGTCCCAAATTAAAAAGTTTGCTTCACTTTCATGTCACTTTAATTTACCCCTATGGTTGTGCATACTACAGTTTGGAAATCAGTCCATTAAAAATGCTTATTCCCATTACACTTACATTAATAAATGAGTCCAATCAATCAAGCTGGAATATTTTTTAAACTGACAGCGTCTTCGGATACTTTAAAGGTATAGTTCGGCCAAAAATTTTATTAAACCCATGATTTACTCACCCCCAAGCTGTCCGAGTTGCATATATCCATCGTTTTTCAGACAAACACATTTTCGGATATTTTAGAAAATGTTTTAGATCTTTCAGTTAATTAAATGTGAAGTTACGGGGTCCACGACCTTCAAGTTCAAAAAAAGTGCGTCCATCCTTCACAAATTAAATCCAAACGGCTCCAGGATGATAAACAAAGGTCTTCTGAGGGTAATCCGCGCAGTGTTGTTGTAGAAATATCCATATTTAAAACTTTATTAACGAAAATAAATACCTTCCGGTAGCGCCGCCATCTTAGACTCCTCTGTATTCAGGAGAGAGTATTAGCGTAGTGTACGCACTTTTCTTAGTGACGTATGACAAATTCGGAGAGCGGGGGCACAGAACAACAGCAGAGTAGCCTCCGTAGGCTGCGTAGGCTCTCATCCTGAATGCGGACGCGACTAAGATGGCGGCGCTCCCGGAAGGTATTTATTTTAGTTTATAAAGTTTTAAATATGGATATATGCAACTCGGACAGCCTGGGAGGTTAGTAAATCATGGGTTTAATATCATTTTTGGCCGAACTATCCCTTTAAGACTAACTACTCTCACATAAAAACAAGCAATGAATGCATACATAAAACATGCATGTGGGTGGTCAAAGCAGCTCTCGCATTGACAGACATAAGTTGTCTACACAGCACAGGTGAATTGAAAATGCATTCGTGAGCTCTTGAAACAGTTTAGTTACACAGTGCGGTTGCCTTCGCTTTAATAACCATTCTGTGCATGGACTTAACTGTTAAAGATAATGCACAAACAACCAGTTATTATATAAAAATAACCTGACAAGGTGATCGGGACCATGCATGACTCCAAGCTCCAGTGCCAATATTATACGGCTACTTGCTGTGTGAGTAAATAACTGGACTTGAAAATCTTATTTGAGACATTTTATTGGCTTGTGTAAGTGAATCAAACATGGCATGAGAAAAGACACCATGAAGTTATATATTACACGTTTTCTTGTATTTAATATTAATTTTTGGTAAAAATAAGCGTTTTTTATGAAGATACTAAATATGTTCAAACTCAAACCACTTTCTGAGTATCAAATTCTTGTGAAAAATGCAGCTCAGAGTCATTGAATAATATAAGCAGTAAATTTGACAGGAAAGAGTTTGTTAGGGACTGATATGCGATGAAGAACAGCTGTAAGATTTCAGCTCGACAGTAAACGATGTTCACTCGCCGCTGGTCATGATGGCAGCTGTGTACACAAATAACTGAAGATTCCTCTTCACACATCTGTGACCACTAAAATAGCTCCTATGAAAATCATTGGCAGATCCCAGAAGCTCAGTTCTAGCAACTTTTGCCCAACTTTTTATATGCCCAGATTGCAAAACTGTTTAAGGTACTTCAAGCTGTCGATGAGTATCAAAAAGAAAACAAATTGTGAGCATTAACCACACATGATATGTCTTTTACAACGAAAGTGTGTATGTACTGTATCTATTAAAGAAATTGTTTACCCAGAAATGAAAATTCAGTTTTCGCACCCTTACGTCGATGCAAACCCATATGCTGTTATTTTATCCAATAAACTTGGTGTTTTGCAACCAAAAGTGATGAACCAGTTCCAATAAGTGAGATGGAAAATGAGATTTGAGTGTTGCAGAGAAGGGAATTTTGTGAATAACAATGTAGAATTTTGTCTATTCCTCGCACAAAGCACATATCATATTTGGAAAGTGGAGCACATGTTTTATTTGCTACTTTTATGTTTATATAATTATTTTCCTTTATGGAGCCTGACAGATGTGGACACAAAAATTCACCCTCTGTGTATGGAAAAAGAATTCCTCGCGGATGGAATTTCTTGTGGGTCAGTGATGTTACTTTTTAAGTGTAACACAAAAGTGTATGTTTAACACTATTAAAGTGGTCTGTGTTTGCTTTGGGACAGACCACTTCATGAAACTGTCTTATTAGGTTTAGTCTCTGTTTGGTTTACAGTACTAAACAGGATTTTTATGCGTTAGGAGCATATAGTCATTGAAGTTAAAAGGGTCAGCCAGATTTCTTCTTTACTCCAGAGTTTTATAGTGTGGTGCTATTAGTAAGTGCACTCATTCCAAGATAACTTGAAAGTGCTTGAAAAACTAAAGTCTCATGGGTTAAAGTCCACATCAAGTTTCACATTACTTCCTCCATTGGCAAATTTTAAATTGTAATGGGGGTTTAACGCAACAAACTTCCTTATTCGGCAAGGTCACATCACTTTCAGTTCAGGTCTTGAGTGTCCTTTCGATAGATAGACAGATTTATGTTTAATTAAAGTCACGATTGCCTTATTTTCCATGTGGTAAAGTATATCTGAGTGAAACCGGCTTCTGAAATGAAATAAGGCAGGGCTGGATTTGAATTTGTCCATCAAGATCTGACTGGATCATTTGTACGTTGTGATTGGCCTGAATACCTCTGACGTCAGCCAGAAATGTGACGCTCCTTACCATGTTAGAAAGATTCGCTCACAATGCAATGCTAACAGGAGTTAACTTACAGGCTGTGAGTCCGAAGCAGGAGGAATTTTGATAATGTCGGTCTTGTCCACATCACCAATCCCAGGAAGTAAACTGTTACATACAATCTGTGTGTTTGATGTAGTCCAAGAAAAGAGATTTATCCTTGAAAAGTGAAGCCTCTGGCTCTTTGATCGCCCCCTGGTGGCTGGCTGCAGTACAACTCATATATCCCGCCCTCTACATTCAAACGAATGGGACTCTGCTCTAAATAAAAAAAATATTTACACTTCCAAATTAAAAGTTTCCGAAAGATGGTTTTGGTCCTTTTAAGTAGTTGTTATCACGCTGATATATGTTCAAGTCTTCATTATTGAGGTAAGTTTCATTTTAGCTTGTAGTTTGATGCTATAGAAACAGGGTGTGTCATTATGATTGGCGTGGTTGAATTGGTCGCGCAAGCATTTGGGCGGAAGTTTGATACCGCGACTCCGCCTCTGGCTCCACGGACGATTCCTTCTGCGAATGCCTTGGCTCCAAACTGACGTTTTTACGTAACATGGCGGCGACCGTTGTCTGACATTTTTTACTTCAATTCATTACCATGGTGGGAGGTGATGTCGCGTCGTCCATCTTTTTTTTATAGTCTATGAGCTGTACAGATTTAAATTTTTTTACGTTAGTCATGTAGTGAGAAAGTGGGTTTAATCCCACCTTCAAAAGAATAAAAATCTAGTTTTATAATAGTATCTGAATCCCCCTAGGGATCCACTCTCAAAGAAGAATACAGAAGAACATATTTCTATGTAAATACGTTATTCATTCAACAAAAAACATTTCATTTAAAATCATGATAAAGAAACTGCTATATATTATACTCCTTGTTGTAGAAAGTAAAGAGAGTTCAAAGTTGATCACAAGGCTTGTGCAAAGTATAACATATTGAACAATCTGTAACATATTATTACCTGACACTTTGGTCTTACTTTGATGTTTGTAAAAGATTTTAGAAATGGATTCCACGGAGGGCTATTGAATTGAGTACTCTTGATTTCCATGTGTTTTTTATATCAGAAACTTGAGATTTCTGCCTGAAGATGTGTAATTTAAAGGCAACCCATGGATAATAGAAGTGCTGGGCATGAACTTTTCCATTTACTTTTATTGTAATAGAAAGTGACATTACATTGTCAAAAAAAAAAGGTACAAAAGCTGTTACTGGGGTGGTACACTTTAAAAGGTCCTGATATGCACCCTTATGTACAAAGGTGTACTTTATGAAAGGGTACCGCACGGTGACAGCTTTTGTACCTTTTTCAGCTGAACAGGCTCATTGGAATTATGTACCTCTGCCTACTTTCGGCATAACCTGAAATACTTTTACTACTACATATTTATTAGGGCTGGGCAAATTTTTTTTATTTTTTGATAAATCGGTTTTTAAAGGTGGTCGATTCAAAATCGATTCTCAAAGAGCAGAATCGATTTTTTTTTCTTTCGTATTTATTTCGGTGCTTAAAATGGTGGTTTCAGGATAGGGATGCTTAACGATTAATCGCGATTAATCGTTAGCAGAATAAAAGTTTTTGTTTTTATCATATATGTGTGTGAACTGTGTATAATAAATTCGTATAAATAAATGTACACACATGCATGTATATGTTTTAGAAATGTTTACGTGTGTATATACATTTGTATATTTATGTATAATTTATATTATATATAAATGTAAATACTTAATATATATAAAAAAATTCTTAAAATTATACATGAATGTGTTCATATTTATATATATACATATTTATAATACACAGTTTACACACATATGTGATGTAAACAAAAACTTTTATTCTGCTAACGATTAATCACGATTAATTGTTTAGCATCCCTATTTCAGGTGCTTCATCGACGTTGATGCCATCTTCACATAAAAAGTCAGAGGTATGGAAGCATTTTAGATTTCGCAAGCAAGATGATGACAACGATAGTGTTGTGGCTTTTAATTTCTATTTTATTAATATAGTATTTGTATTAAATCTATATTCATTGAGTTGAATCGAGAATTGAGTATAAAAACCGACCTGAGAACCGGAATCGAAAATTAAATCGAGAATTGAAATCGAATCGATCCGATAGCTTGCGAATCGAAATCGAATCGATCTGGAACATCTGAATCGATACCCAGCCCTAAAATTTATGCATAATTTATTTCAGGGTTTATTCAAGGTCAAAGCAGGCAATACTGAACATTAACATCGTATATACTTTAGTTCATGCTTGAGTGACTGTGGCGGATAAACAGCTGATTATTGTTGTTACTGTCAGGACTGATTGTGTTTGGCCGAGGTATGTCAATGACTTGTTGTTTACGTGAAGCATTAGGGCTGGGCGGTGTGACGGTATATTTTGTTACCGTGAAATAAATGTCGGACGTAACAGATTTTTCTATTCCGTATATTCTGCAAAATTTAAATAAGTGGGCGTGGCCAACTGTGGACTCCAACATGTTAGACTCTCGAGGCATGTGCAAGTAGCTGCGTTGCCAAATAAAGGAAGCACTTCTCGCGCATAATGCTAATAGGTGTAAAGTTTTCAAAACTTTGCGCAAGCTAAGACAAAACTCGCGTTTATATCAGCTGGAGCGATGTACTGTAGTTTGACGCGCTGTTTGCATTAAAATACAAACATCTTTGATCAGAAAGACGAGAAAGAGACGCCATGGTTAAGGTCTAATAGAAAGTAAAGAGCAACAAGACCTCCTGAAAACAGACTTCATGATCATCACCTTATAGCACCTGTCATATTTATAATATCCATATCTAGAGATCTGTCTCTCATATACAGGTTTTATCCTGTCTGTATAGGTTTGTGCATATATTCATATCGGTTTATTTTACATATTGCCTATTTTTTATGTACTATATGCATAAACACAAAATACAATGCATACTATATAATTGATAGTATATCAAATAAATTGATTTAAAAACAAGATCAAGACAAGATTTGGAAAGAAATGGATTAAAGCACAAACTATAATTTTGAATCAGGATTTACTAAAGATGCGCAGTGGATAATTAGCGCTGAAAAGATTTTCAGATTTTTTTCCACATTTTTTGGGAGATTATTTAAATGATTCACGCAACGCTATTTACTATTGTTTGCACGTGTTCTGCTTATTTGTGACCATTAACTAATTTGCGCTGCTTGACGTAGATTGTGTTGGTCATTATGGAAATCAGCTGTTGCGCCAGTTTTTTTAGTAAATAACCCGCAGATATTACCACTCCCATCGGCGCTTTTTGGAATTGCGCTCTCACGCTAATTTGCACCGTTTAGTAAATCTGGCCCTTAATCTGTTTTTATCCTCTGGGCATTTTCACTTTAACACTAACCCTACAGTACCTTGCCCATATTGTAAAACTGTAGTAAGCATTTAGTTAAAAGCAATAGTATTTCTGCAGATTTTTATATTCCAAAAAGAACTGAAAAACATTTAAACAGTGAAATATACTGTTACCATGAAATAAAATAACTAATTTTATGAAATGGATTTTTGGTAATACCGCCCACCCCTAATCAAAATACATCTATATGATTTACTTGGCTGCGTTGAATTAAAATTAAACCACAAAACGTACAGAAACCAAACGCCTCTAGTGGACATGCCATCGAAAGATGTAGCCATATGCACCTGGAGCAACGTATTTTATCTTATGCGGATTATGCAGAAATAGACATAATAAGTTAGTTTGTTTGAGTTTCAGTTTAAAAGTCAGGTTAAGTTGCAAAAGTAAACAACATCTGAAACCGTTTCTGGTTGTTGCACATGAGGTAGCTTTGTTATGAAACACATAAACAGCGTTACATGGGATCTAAACATTTACAACTGAACGCACCTTCATTAGCTCCCACTCGCCACTTTAATGCGTTCGCTATGTAATTCAGGTCCGTTTCGGCCTAATTACAAAAACTTTGCACTTTACTAAAGCAGATATTAAGCAAATGGAGTTAAACGCAGTGGGAGGTTTAAATTATAGGCTAGAAATCCTGATTGTTTATAGATGGCTGCCCGTAACTGTGGTTAGACACTCATTAACTCTCACAGACGTCTGAGAGTTTATTTATGTTGTCCCCAGATACAAACCCTCCAGACTAGATACCCGGCTCTCTGTCAACACAGGAAAAGGCAAATGAAGGCGTAAAGAGACTAATCTAAATTGATGACATTCAAAATATTAGATTAGGATGATTACGCTCTCTTTGAAAAAGAATCAGGGGAGGAGGTTAATGTTTTTCTGTTGTGACGTGTAAAGAGAAAAGATTTATAACTTTAAGACTAGGTTGGATTCAGTATTACCCCAAAATCATCAAGGCCGCACTATTCTCTATTAAAGTTACTTTTTTTAATAAAGTGGGCACAGCCTCACAATATCACCCAGAGGTATAAAAAGTCATTTTTCATCTATCACAACAGGGGTCTGGACTGGAGCGCTTCTGGGCAATAATTTCAACATTGAAAAGTGAGGTGTGAATAGAACTGGGCCTCTTTTTCCCATCAGACGCATCTCTACCTTATGGCTATGCCATCTCTTCTGTGTAATGCTTTGCCACTGAAATCCATTGTGTGCATGCTTCTACCTGACTGCTATCATCATCAATACCTCAAGACAAATCTCAGATCCATTGTGGAGCTTAAAACGCTGATATAATGAAGTTACAAAACATTTAAACAATTCTATTATAATTTGCTCACTTTCATGTAGTCCTAAACCTGTTCAACCTGTTATATACGTAGACGAATTTGTAGACAATTGTACATATTTACACAAAGACATAATAATAGTCAATATTTTACAACATCATGCTGTCTGCTTTCTCTTTGTCGTGGTATTGTCCTAATTGAATAAAAACTGTGGCAGGTATCAGTCCAGGAAATAAAGAGTTGTTTCAGATTAGGCTTTTGATCAGTACTGAAGCCAGGACTAGGCCTTAGTTTAATAAGGAAATATAACAAACATGCCTTACTAAAACATTACGTGTGTGCAATGTAAGGCAAAGCAAAGAGCACTGATGTATTTTAAGATATGTCAGTGAAAGTTGTTTTCAGTTTTGGACAGCTCTTACATTTATTTTAGTCTAGGACTAGTCTAATCCCTGTCCGGAAAACCGGCCATATAAGTTTACTCTCTTGTGATATATGTGGAAAGTTTCTCGTCATGATTTATGTAGTTGAGAGAGATCATCCTTACTAAAGTATGGTGCACAGACTATAGGTCACAGTTACTGTATGACTCAGTAAGTTAGGAAAGCTTTAAAGAGGACATATCATGAAAATCAGACCTTTTCCATGTTTAAGTGCTATAATTGGGTCCCCAGTGCTTATATCAACCTAGAAAATGTGAAAAAGTTAAACATATTAACTTAGTTGTAGTTAACCATTTTCTGCAACCATGTGAAAAAAAGGCCATTAAAATTTTGGCTCCCCTTGTGATGTCAGAAGGGGATAATACTAATCTGCACTATCCAACCACGGCACTACCATTTAGTCCAGAGATCAATTTAAACATGTTATAATAAATGATCTATATGGTATTTTGAGCTAAAACTTCACATGCGTACTCTGGGGACACCAAAGACTTATTTGACATCTTAAAAGTCTAGTGAAATGTCACCTTTAAGAGACAATTATACTGTAGCTTAATTTAAGTTAAATATTGTTTTTCGTATTACATTTGAAAAAATTGGCATAAACATTCGATGAATGAAGAGATGTATGTTTTGGCAAAGTATGCGTGGATTTGGTGTTGTTTTAGATATTATAGGTGTTACATTACAAGTTGTAATATCCAATACTCTATATGAAAAAAATGTATCACATAAGTTTTATGTGCAGTACTGTTCATTCAATATTCTCTCCCTTACGCTAGACACTTTAACAACCTCACTGCTACACAAACTCAGTAGGAAATACATGTTTACATATATACATCACAGCCTGACAATTATGCCCTTATGTCATTTACACTGTTTACTGTACATTTGCTGTTTATCTGAACGTTTTGTTTTGCACTGTCTCCCTGTACAACTGCGCCTTGTGTTGTTACATGTGTAAACCCAATGCTGTATTTGTATTTATGTTGAGCGTATAGTCAGATTTATTTTAAGTTTAATTTAAGTCTATATTTGGACTCTTTTGGGCAGGGCTTATCCTAGTCCCAGACTAAAATGCACCTTAATTTAAAAACACCTTGTACTTACATATCTTAATATATAAGTGCCATTGTTTTGTCTCTCAAGATGCACACTAGTAGGGATGCACCGATATGGAAATTTTGGCCGATACCGATAACTCTTTATATTTGGGGGCCGATAACCGATATATATATATATATATATATATATATATATATATATATATATATATATATATATAGGCCGATAAATATTCATATTAATTTCACAATGAAAAACTCCCAGACAGCGGACATCTTGTCTTTGCGCTAGACTAGCATACTCTTCTTAAGCCCGCAACACGTGTCATCTTCGTGCTATGTCACAGAAATGAACCAATCAAAACTCCACATGGCCAGCAATGAGCAAGTGAAGTGGTTCAACAAACCGAAATAATCCATCATTTATTGGCTTTCATTTATCGGCCTAATTTTGCTATCAGACCGATAACCGATAATATTAAAAATAAGCAGTTATCGGACGATAACGATATGTTGGCCGATATATCGTGCATCCCTACACACTAGTATTGTTTTTTGTAAGGTTTGTTTGAAAAAACGACTTAAATGTCCTAAAATAACTAAGGCCTAGTCCTGGATTAATCCAAGCCCTGTCTGGAAAACTGCCCCTTAGTTTATACTGTCAGAAAAATAGTCCCTATCTGTCAATGGGGTAGTACCCGTTCAACTAAAAGTACACATTTGCACCAAAAGAGTATATGGTACCAAAGAGTGCATAGTAGTACCTTAAAGATACATATTGGTACCAAATGTGTATTAATCTGTACCACTTAAGGACCTATTTGCATCAGTCCCTACTGAAAAATCCAGCTAAGACCAGCATAAGCTGGTGAGCTGGTTTTAGGTGGTCTCCCAGCTTGGATTTAGCTGGTATTGCTGGTGTAGCAAGCTGGTCTAGCTGTGTTTTGGTCACTTTTTAAGCTGGTCTAGCTGGACTTAGCTGGTCAGGCTGGAAGACCAGCTGACCCACCAGCTTGACCAGCTTTGCAAGGCTGGGAGGGCCATCTTAAACCAGCTCCTGCCATCTTAAACCAGCTAAACCAGCTACCAGCTTATGCTGGTGTTTGCTGTATTTTTGAGTAGGGGTGACAGCTTGGGACCATTTTTGTCATATTTTTCTGACAGTATATGAAGGTAAAGTATTTTAGATGGACCTTATATAACAGGTTAGCTATGTGTAAGTTTATATGTTACATGTATAGTATTGCAGACCTGTGGGATGACATTTCATTTCTTTTGTATGTCTCCACAAATAGCGGAATGACAATAAGCTCACTTGAACTTGTTGTACAGGTTCTACAAGTTCAGCATACTTCTCTCGGTGGCCTTTTAGTATGCGGATGCTTTTCTAAAGAATTAAAAAGAAATGCTGAAACTTAAAAAACCTTGACAAGACGCAGGCTGTTAAAACTTTTGTTGCTGTTGTAAGGCAATCCATGTTTTTTTTCGTAGATTAAAACTTTACAGATTTTGCAGACACTTCCTATCAGTGCACCAGTGCTGTACATACCATAGATGCCTTTCAAAAGAGCTGTCACCTTTGTGCAAACATTTAACCTCGGGTTACTCCAGTGGCGGTACCAATAACAAGTGAATAAACTCGACACATAAGTGACAGATTAGTCATTTGAGGATTAGTGGAGTTTACCTTAAACTCAGCAGAGAGCTGAGGCGTATATTGCAAAGTCCAAAGCGCCCTGACCAGAGCCGCGAGCTGTTCCGTAACTTCCCGATCATGATCATTCCGTACCAACCCGTTCAATTCCATCTGATCCAGTTTATATCGATCCAAGCCCAAATGTTCCGCGAGCAGATCTGTGTTGCTCAAGCACTGCACGACGGCGTTCATAAAGCAGGTGTTCCCGTGATTCTTCAGACCTAACACACCTGGCGTTTTATCTCCGTAAAGCGAAAAGAGTCGCTCTTGCGCGGAGAAGTGCCCGGGAAGCGAGGAACTTTTCCTCACCGGGCAGCCGTCGTCCCTCTTCATCTGTAAGGGGTTTCCGCCGCAAGGTGCGCTTACCCCAAACCCGCCATCGTCATCTTCAGCCTCGGACCGTCCGGTTGTTTCCCTGCCGCCGGTCCAGCTCCCGAAACTTTTCAGAATCCGACTAACCAAACTTTCGACGGATCTGAACGATTTCCTCCGGAATAACTTTCCCGTGAATTTATCCGTGTGCTTGGCGGATGTCTCCGAGTCCACTTTCGCTTTCTTGTCGCGTTTATCCATAGTTTTTCTTTTCCCTTAAACGTCCAATTTGTACAGTGATGTTTTCCTCACCTGTCAAATTGCGTAGCTGCCGCGTCGATATCCAGCATCGTGAATGGCAGCGGCATTTCGCCTCAGGTTTTTCGCTTCGCTCGCTGCTTTCGATTGACTGACAGGTCGCGCGCTCGGTTCGACGATGTGGCTGTCAGCAAGAGAATGATTGACAGCTCGAGCGCGAGCCGTCCTGCAACTTCGTGGCGACGGCGGGAAATTGCAAATGATTGATTCATGGGTCTTTCACAGAGCGGTCAGAACGGCAACCCGTGACGTCAGAGTGCGCGTTTCATCGTTTTGTTCTTGTGCTGCTGGGTTAGAACTATTTTCTATTTATAACTAACGTGGTAAGAAAAGAAAAATTGGATCGAAGCTATTCCTGTGAATTTATATAAATAAATATGCTTCCTGATTTAGCACACGAATGTTATTATTTCTGAGTGTTGTGTACATCTTGTTCGCGCACGCGTGTTTTGAAGAACTTGCTCCTGTAAACATTGCACTTGCTGTATCACATTGTGTACAATAAGCACCGGGTTGTTGTTAGTTATTACTAAAAGCTTTCGCATAAAATTCACAATGTAGAAGAGCCCCCTGCTGTTAAGCCAACAGATTACAAGTTATCTAGATATCTTATTACAAGATATCTTTATCTGAACACTGTACATTATTTTAGTTATTTTTGAGCTGTTTAACTGAATTAAAGGGATAGTTCACCCAAATATGAAAATCCTATCATAATTTACTCACTCTCATGTTGTTACAAACCTGTATAAATTTAGTAGTTTGAGAAATGTTTGTAACAAAAACATTAATGAGCCCCATTTACTTTCATAGTGTTTTTTATTCCTACTATGGAAGTGAATGGTGCTTATGATCAAACATTCCTCAAAATATCTTCCTTCGTGTTCATCAGAATAAAGAAATTTATACAGCTTTATTACCACAAGAGAGTCAGAAACTTATTACAGAAGTTTCATTTTTGGGTGAACTGTCCCTTTAAGTCTAATTAAATCAAAATAATTTAAATATGTGTGTCCTGTGTTGTCTCATGTAGCACCTGGTTCTGGAGAAGCATTAGTTTGTGTACAATTTGGCTACAAAAAATAAAAAATAATAAAAAAAAGTCTGGTCACTAATTACATCTTCAATCATGTAATTAGGTTATTGTTGACTCTCACCAAAAATTACTTAACTTACTTCATTACTAATTACTTTCTAAATCCTATTCAGTAAATGATACAAAGACTGGCTTGAAATGGTTTGAATAAATCATGTAACGTACATCAATTATTTTGGTCACACTTTTTAAGGTCACTATTAACTATTAATAAACTCAAAATTACTACTTATTAAAGGGGACATTTCACAAGACTTTTTTAAGATGTCAAATAAACATTGAGTGCTTTGGTCTTCCCAGATATGTGAAGTTTTAGCTCAAAATACCATATAGATAATTTATTATAGCATGTTTAAATTGCCACTTTGTAGGTGTGTGCAAAAATGTGCCACTGTGGGTGTGTCCTTTAAAATGCAAATGAGCTGATCTCTGCACTAAATGGCAGTGCCGTGGTTGGATAGTGCAGATTAAGGGGCGTATTATCCCCTTCTGACATCACTAGGGGAGCCCAATTTCAATTACCTATTTTTTTCACATGCTTGTGGAGAATGGTTTACCAAAACCAAGTTACTGAGTTGATCTTATTCACATTTTCTAGGTTGACACGATTATAGCACTTAAACATGGAAAAAAAAACAGATTTTCATGATTAGTCCCCTTAAATACTTAGTATAGTAGTTGTTAAGTTTAAGTATTGGTAGGAATTGGGTAGGATTTGCAGAATCATGCATTAATATGTGCTTTTAAGTACTAATAATCAGCCAATATATTAATAATTATTATTACTAATTACTAATATAATAACTATTAATTATTAGTACTATGTTAATAGTACTATTAATGCTAATAACCAACCAGTTAATAGTGAGAATTGTAAGCTACACTGTGTGTTAGCATTATTCTTATTAACTCACCAAAATATTAAAATTGAGAATGATACATAAGAAAACATGCATTTTAACACTAGACTTTTGAATTTAATATTAAATCCACTATTGTATAATATACAAATGACACAGTCCATACACAATATTTAGTTCAATTACATCAGAAGTACAACTGAAATTAAATTACTGGAAAAATAAGAGTAATCCTTTATTTTACTTTATAAAGGAAAAAGTAACTTATTACTTAGTAACTAGTTAAATCCAACCATGTTCTCATCCTACAGTACATAAACAGCTTAGCCTTATCCATGTGCAACACTGAATCAGTAAAACAGGTTGATGTGGATTAGTATTGGTGCATCTCTCCCACGATGCTTGCTGTGTCCTGATGGCATGTGTCAGCTATATCCTCTGATTCACCCCACACCTTCAGTGGTTTATCATCACGTCTTGAGCTCAGTCAGAGCTGAACCAATGCTCGCTGAGCAATAAGACCGAATTTAGTCAGAAACCCAGACCACCTACAGTTTTCCATTTCTACTTTAAATAAAGGGCCAAAGCACTGAGGTAGTTTTTAAACTAACACTGTCCTCTTTACATTTTAATAAGCAGAGTTGCATGACAGTAATGGCTAAAATTGTTTATTTTTAGCCTTCAGGTGCCTAAGTGTTTTTTTATACTCAGACCTATTATGCAAATGAGGTAAATGTATCACACTTTTATTTACTCTAGTACTCTGTACTTGAAGTCATTTGTGTGTATGAAAGAATCTGTAATTGTCTCTGGGCAGGCAGCTTTCTGCTTTTCAATGACATCTCTTTGAAAAAGAGCATATTCACAGACAACAGTTATTTTTAGTTTAGTTTTCCAGTTCTATAGTTGTATAACAATGCTTGAAGGCATACTATTAATGTTAAATGCACTGCATATGTGAACAGGATGCTTTGGTGTGCAACAAAATCCATGGTATGAAAATGAAAAAGCAGCTACAGTATTAGATTTATATATATATATATATATATGGGTTTATATATTTAGTAGGAAACTGAGTCTGGTCTGGTTTGCCAAATCACTGTGGTTTGGTGTACGGTGAGCTATCATTAGCCTAAATTAAGAGGAAATGAAGAAGCAATACTGGGGTAAGTATATTAGACATGATGAGGTCTGGTCTAAAACAACCATTATCTCCAAATAGTTGCTATTAATGTCTTTATCTTTACTATTTTCTAAACAAGCTGCGTAGACCAAATTGTCTGAGTGGTAATAAAGAGTTTTTATTGGACTATAAAAAAATTGTAAGTAATCTCTTCTATGTGATAGAATTGGTGGGACATTGTGTTAGCTGTGAGTTCCTGGGTTTGATTATCAGGGAACCCACATATAATGTATAGCATTACAATGCATTATATATTGTTTTTTTTCACGCATGCAAATAATACAATTAAAAAGAAATGAGACAATGCATAAGTGTTATAAATACAGGAGAGATTAATTGGGACTATATAATACAATATAAGTTTTACATTATTATGTATTTTTGGATCTATCTGCCACGGTCAATCACTGAATCCTCCTGTCGACCCTCATGTCTATGTGTGTCTCTTGCACAGAGCTTCTATAGTTCAAGTCGTACCCCTCAGATAGGTCATTTCTGGTATCCTGGAGAGGTGACATCTCCGAACCCCAACGTCTTGATACCGGGGTGCCTCAAGGCTCTATGCTTGGACCGCTGCTCTTTTCGATATATACATGACATCCCTGGGCTCAGTCATTCGAAAACATGGCTTTTCCTACCACTGCTATGCAGACGACACTCAGCTCCACTTGTCGTTCCACCCACGGTTTCTGCCCGCATCTCGGCATGCCTGAGGGACATCTCACTCTGGATGAAGGATCACCATCTTAACCTTGTGAAGACAGAACTGCTTGTCATATCATCTTTACCAAAGATTCAGCACAAACTTTCCATTCAGCTAGGTTCCTCGACCATCACGCCTTCCAGGACGGCCAAAAACTTGGGAGTGGTCATTGATGATCAGCTTTGCTTCACGGAGTATGTTGCCAGCACCGCTCGCTCTTGTAGATTCATCCTGTACAATATTAGGAAAATTAGACCTTTCTGCTATGCAAGTCCTGGTCCAAGCTCTTGTCCTGTCCAGCCTGCACGACCAAACCCCTACAGATGATTCAGGACACAGCGGCAAGAGTGGTCTTCAATGAGCCAAACAGTGCACACATCATTCCTCTCTTTGTCAAGTTACACTGGCTTCCTATAGCAGCTCGCATCAAATTTAAAGCTCATGCTCCCAGACTTTAAAACCACCACTGGGTCAGCACCCCCTTACCTTCACTTACTTATAGAGCGTTATGTACCCTCTCGATCCCTGCGCTCTGCCACCGAGCGACGGCTTGTGGTGCCATCTCAAAAAGGGAAAAAAACACAAGCGTGTACCTTCTCAGGAGCTGTCCCACAACTGTGGAATGATCTGCCGGTCATGACACGATCTGCTGACTCTGTAGCTGTCTTTGAGACTCGGCTAAAAACCCATCTCTTCCGCCATTACCTCACTTCCTAATAACGGACTTACTTTCTTTCTCTATTTACCTTTATCGCTACATTTTAAAAAAAAATTACTAAACCCTTGGCTATGTATATTTTGTTGGACTTGATGAGACTATTTCCAGTGCACTTATGTATTGCTGTTCTTGTGTTGCTATAATTGCTTCTATTGTTTACCTCACTTGTAAGTCGCTTTGGACAAAAGCGTCTGCTAAATTACTAAATGTAATGTAAATGTAAATGTATTCTCAAGTTTTGTTAACACCAAACTGATCAACTGTGCAAGTGGTTCATGTTAATTCATTGTGCATTAACTTAACAATAACACATACAACTTTGTAGCTCGGCTGGCAAAGCATTGCATTTTCGGCACAAAAGGTCATGGGTTTGAGCCCAGGGGACACAGATAATGATAAAAATGTATACGTTGTAATGCATTATGAGTCACTTTTGATTTAAAATGTTTTAGTAAATGTTGAAATTAACATTGAAGGGAGAGTTCACCAAAAATAAAAATGTTACAAACCTGTATACATTTATTTTTCTGCTAAACACATAATATTTTTGTAATCAAGCAGGAAACAGGAGCACCATTGACTTCCATAGCAGGGATAAAAATAGCATGAAAGTCAATGGTGCTCAAAAACTGTTTTATTACAATGATTAAAATATCTTCTTATATATCGTTCAGGTTTGTATACAGGTTTGTAAAAACTTAGGGAGTTAGTAAAAGATGACAGAATTTCAATTTTGGGTGAACTATTAATTTAACAAAGATTATTAAATGCTTTAGAAATATTATTCATTCAGTTTTTGTTAATCAACATAGTTAACCAATATTTACAAACGTAACCTTATTATAAAGTGTTAGCAAAATATCTCAAATATCCCAAAAAAAGCAATCAGGTGCATAAAACTATGACTTAGCTTGCAGCGCCCCCTAGTGGTACGTCAAGAAAGTGCGCGAGTCAGCACAGCAGTGCTGAAAGCAGATTTTTAATTCAGTTATAATTCAGTATATTGCCCTCTTGCCCTCTTTTATTCTTGAGCTTTCTTAAACGTGATTTTTTTATTGATTTAAAAAAAATACATGCACGAACTACCTATGATGCTAGACAGAAAGTTGCAAAAGGTTAAACATGCTTTGAAGATTGTGCAATGCTGGACAAACCTTAGTTAATGAACACTCCTGAGTATAAATTACACATTTTTTCTTTTTCCTTTGATCCCATGCAAAATGCATTCTGAATTTATCTTTTAGCCCCTCTGTGTATTTAACTCTCCATCTCTGCTGTGAAGTCAAACGAACATGAGATTCATAACGTCTAATTATTCATTTGACTGAAATAAAAAACATGCTATCTAATTGTGAGTACATTTCAAAGAAGAATCTCATGAATTTTAGATATAAAGTTATACTTCTCCTTTTCAAATCCACTTTTTCTTCTTGAGCCACTACTAAGTCTGAATTATCAGTGTGCTTCATAAGTCTACGGTATATGCAATGTACAGTTATGCATAATATATTGTGACCCTTTGCTCTCTGACACCTCTATACAGCCAAAAGTTCATACTGATCATCCCACTGCTTAGAATCGGACATATAAGGGTCAGGACTGGAGTCAAATTCAGTGTAGACCACCCACCTCAAAGCACAAAACCCATTCAATGCAACATACATTTGACAGAAGACCCCAACAACCTTATGTGATAAATGACCATAAAAGAGCCATAAAGCTGTTTCAAACAAAGCAGCTCTTCACGTTCCAGATAAAAGACAGTTCTGAGGCATCGCGTATAGGATTCAGGGTAAATGAAAACGGCATAAAGGATGACTTTCAGCTTGCTTTTCAAGATACTCATATGTGTGGGAGAGGACATGACAAGGCAGACACACAGAACGTATCAAACAGATCTCTATTCAGCAACGACTGGAATATATTGACCCTAATAAATCATGTGGAAATATTAGTGTTGTAAAGTTTCCTAAAAGCTTAAGAAATGTGTAACTCAAAATCTAGCACATGTAAAAGGCAAATTTGAAATATCTGATGTCTATAAAGATGATCAAATACTACAAAACTCAAAGATTCAGAGATTACAGTTTTTCTTAGTCGCTTTGGAGTATTTCTCGAATCATTCTTAAAGTGTGGTGGTGGATGTCTTGCAAAAGCCTGAACTTGTTTAAAATCTTTAGTTCATCTCTCCAAAGTACAATTTTTTTTGTCAGTGAACATGTCAGTCCCATCAAAATGACCAAAAAAAAGTTTGTGTTCAGTCAAAATGTTTAGTTATGTTGTCAATATACCATGTGTACACAGTTATGTGTCAGTATTTTTTGATGTTCAGCCTTTTTTCGTAAACAAATTAGACATTGTGATTAAAAAAAAAAAATCATATTTTACAGTAGAAATAAAAATACAAATTTAAAAAAGTTTCACTGTACACTTTAAAAATGTCAAATTTCTGTAACTCAAAATTTCAAGATTCACTTGACAACAATTTATCAATTAAGTTTTTTTAACAAAAGACTAAAATGGAAACCTATGGAAATAAAACATATGGAAAACATGCTCAACAGATTATGACACAATGGTCAACAATTTTGCATGACATGACTTGTACGATGAACTAATTCTTTAATGTTTTAAGGTGTAAGACTATTTAGCAGAAACCAGTACAATGTATTTTGATGAAAATTACATATGCAATCAAAAATGTAGCAAAAACAGTAGTTGTGCATAATAATCAAAAGTGTGGACACTGCTTGAGTATTTTAGTTACATTTTCCAAGCATCTGTGCTTTATCTTGGGGAAAAAATTACTTTACTTTACTAATTTTTTTTTTACTACATTCTAAAGCATAGAATCATACTGTGTATTCCTTTTATATTGCACATTAAAATTGATTTAATACCTAATTACATAAAAATTGTGTACTTTTACTTTTCTTGAGTAAAAGTAAAAAATTACTGAAAAAAATGATTCATTCAATTTACTCAATTTTTTAAGGTAAGTGATAGCAATCAATTTATTTAAGCTACATTTAAACAAAAACAATTAGTAAAATAAAATAAAATAAAATAAAAAACTTTTATTTAAATGTAGCTTAAATAAATTGATTGCAACCAATTACTTTAAAAAATTGGGTATATTGAATGAATAATTTTTTTTTCAGTGTAAATGTTTAATGTACTTAAATATTAAATATAAGGCAAAAACTTAAAATTATGAAATGTAGTGGAGTAAAAATTATGATAATATGCTTTGGAATGTATGTTTTCCAAAGAAAAACACTGATAAAATACGAATACTTAAAAATGTATTTTATACTTAAGTAGTGTCCGCCTCTGATAATAATCTGCATGATTGTATCAAAGCATTTGCAATGAGAATTTGCTTTTATGTTGTGCACAAATGACGTGATAATGTGGAGGTTAAACAAAGTGTTCTTAATTTCTGATCTGAGAAATGCTCCAAAGCAACTGAGAAAAACTGCAAGATGAACTAAATAGGGTGTAATTTGCATAAAATGCATGCTGTATTTCTACCAACAGGGGGCAGTATACTGAAAGAAATGAGGATGTTGGTAGCCTTCGACATCAAATTTTTTTCCATGTAATTTTTTGTCAGCTTGATCAGTAGATTGCATAATCTTGTCTGTTGAGTGAACTTTTTATTCAAAATCACAACATAATAAAAACTTGCATGTAACATTTATTAAAAAAAACAATAATTAAACATCTTTTTTTGTGCTAAATAGAAGAAAGAAAGTCATACATGTTTACAACAACATGAGGGTGAGTAAATGATGAAAGATTTTTCATTTTAAGGTGAACTATCCCTTTAAACAAACAACTCAAATCAAACCATACAGTTTTTTTCTAAACATTATGCTACAACAGGGCTAGGCATTCCTGGTGAGGGCCAATGTCCGGCAAAGTTTAGCTCCAACCCTAATCAAACAAACCTGAAAATCCCAATCAAAGGCTTCAGTATGAATTGGAAATGACATTCAGGTGTGTTTGATTAGAGCTGGAGCTAAACTTTGCAGGACAGTGGCCCTCCAGGACCAGCAATGCCCACCCCTGAGCTACAAGGACAAATTGGTATGATTTGCAAATAATAAACACTTTTTTATACGATTGTTATTTATATATTATATTATTTTGTAATGATTTTGAATGAAAAGTTCAACTCTTCAGCAACTTGATTCCAGATTCAACATGGATATTGCGAATGTAATCCAGACATGATAAAGAATCCTAAATCTTGTCGTTTCGATCATATCTGTTCCCTGTTTTTTAACTCTGGGTGACCCCGGGTGAGAAGACTGTCCGGTCTACATGCAGCTCTGTTGCTGTTTCACGCTCAAATAATCAAAGTTGCCTAATCTGACTCATTCCAGATCTGTTTGCAAACACGTTTATTTAAGCCAAGCCAAAAGATAAAAGAATATTAAATTAGACTTCCCGGTTGGCCTCTTTCCATGCAACACTCTATTGTAAAGAGCCAAATGCAAGCTGGGCCTAATCAGCTGGACTCCAATGCTTGGATACACTTGATCGGTTAAGTGGATAACCACAGGTAATTATTGAAATAAGCTTATAGTTTATATAGCATGAGAACAGAGGTTTACAATAGTGTTAAAAAAATGGATGGTTGTTAGTATATTCTTGTCTGTGTTGTGAGAGGTTTAGGGTTTGATATATGATGAAACCACAATCCTAAGTCATTTTAAGCCCACGTGAGCTCTCACTTGGAAAGGTTTCTTTTTGTGAATGCACCGATCTTCAAAGAGACAAAAGCATAGCATATGTGACCCATGACATATTTTAATGTAATAGCAAATGAACTGCCTCATTGTTTGTCATTTCACAACTAGGTCATTGTAATATCACTTTTAAACGTCGGCCAGATGTTCAGCGTTTACCCGCACAATCCCATGGAAGTGTTATCGCTTTTATCTTTGCCATGTTTGGTCTGTAGCTGTGATCTCTAATAGAAATGTACCTGTAATACCTATAATACATGTAATGTTCATTTAGGTCAGCCAAAAGAGAAAAAGATACAGTTGGTGCAAATAAACATGTGTGCACTACTACATCGAATAGTCCAATGTAGTAAATGTTTCGAGTTAGCTTTGAATAATACAGTACAGCATTATAAAAACATAGAGCGCACACTGCATGTTTTCAACCTGTTGTAAGATTGTACAGTGTAAACATATGTAAACAAGAGTAAATGTGTACAGTGTTAGGAGAGGTCACCAGAAATTTAACAATTGTAATGGTACCTGCTTTAAAGCCCACAATGTAGAAAGAAGAAAAATGTCGAAAATGTAATTATTCACAGAGTACAATTACAACAGTGTGTGCTGAGGTCAGGGTAATTTGGTTAAAATAAGTTGACAGTGATACGACCCAGACTACTACATTTCTTCATCCTTTAACCTTCAGAAGACTTGACAAAAGAGGGTTTCTGAACACGAGAGTCTGTACAGATGAACTTGGACTTCAGGCTTCGAAAGGAATCAACTTATAATTTGTGCAGCATTAAGATTCAGATGGGGAGACAGAAACATTTTGGGGTGGAAATATGTTGCTTTGTTCTTCAGTGCAATTATATAAATGTGTTGGAACACATCGAGTCATTTGTGGTGAATTTAAGGCTGAAATCTGTTGTGCAGATTGTACAGTAATGTTCACAGGAGGACTTATCAAGCAAAAACACACAAGATACCATCTGAAAGAATGAGAAAATATTGTAGTGTACTTGGTATTTACTATAGTAAAACTTCTAGACACTATAGTATTTTTGAACCCTTACCCATAGCAAATATACTACAGTATTTATTTATCTGTAAATTAAATGGTTCTTGCCATGAAGGCAGGGCTGGACTGGGACAAAAAAATCGGCCCTGGCATTTTGGCCCAGACCGGCCCACTACATAGGATCACAAATAACACCCATCTTTGTGCAAACTTGACTACCAACTCCATATAATGATTAATTAAAAAAGTATAAGAGCTGACACGTGACATTACAATAAATGCAAGCACTGTAAATGGCTTTGCCGGTTTTAAAAATCTGCCAATTGTCTTAGCCAGTGAGTGCACAATGTTTAAACTAACCATTCTGACCACCTTATGATAACACTGAGACCTGATAAATGTTACAATAAAGTCGCAGACTCGCGGCAGAGCCATGAGTCCCATTACAGTGTGTGCAGAATATTTTGATCACTTTTTTTCTGAACAACTTTTACAAACTCCAAACTACAGTAATTTTAATAACCATCATTCATTTTGTATATATCTTTTCCTTTCATCTTATTTTATGCCCTTGCTGCCCGAATCAGGATTTCTTGTCTAATGGTCACACCTCAATTTTGCAATTTCCATTAATGGCATCTTTCTTATGGACATCAAATAATGAATTTCCAGTGTGTGTGTGTTAAACATTTTTTGGCAAAAAAATGTGCCTAATAATTCTGCACACTTGAATATAAGGTGCTTTTTTTCTTCAGCCAGCCATCATTAACAATAATGTATTACTTGTAAATGCTTTATTTACAAAATTGATGGTAGTTATTAAGATTAATTTGTTTTGAAATTAGTAAAATATGTTTGATAAAAACTGTGATCAAAAGTTTGATGTAGCCACAAATCTAACGACAGTGTTTTAAAAGCAGTTCTGCTTACCGCACGTTCACTCGCTTCTCGTCTCTTATTTTGATAGAAGCACACTGACGCTGCATGCTTCATAAAATGCCCTAAAAGTTGTGATTGGGCTAGCCAAATGTCAAATAAAAAGGAACCAATGGGCTGCTGATTAGGTGTCTCCTGGGCCAGTCTGTCTAAAAAAAAATGAACATCTAATTACGCTAACTTTTTTGGAAAATGCAGTTGCCACCGCGGCTTATAGCGCCATTAATGAATTATGTAAAAACAAAAACAAAGAAAGAAAGAAAGCAACGGGCTGCGTTGCCCGATGTACGAGTGTTATGGGCTGGTCAGACAAACCCCCTCTGTTTCTTGTGTCGGATGCAGTCTACACTGGGAGGGATGGAGCCTGTTAAGAGATTATTGGGCCAGCCTAGTGTCAGTATGGAAAATGAACCAATGGGCCGCTGTCCTTGCTTTATGGGCCGGTTGTTGGCCAATTAAAAAAAAATCATATATCTACCGGCCCCCAAGTGCGTCGGCCCACCGGGCATTTGCCCGGAATGCCAGATTACCAGTCCAGCCCTGCATGAAGGTAGACATACATGTTGGAATAAGACTCATAAACAAGTAAATACATGTAAAGTACGTTTAGTCAATTTAATTTAGTCTATACTCAACAATACTGTAGCATACAGTATATATCAACACGTAAGGAATAATTGAATTATTTTAAAATAATGCACACCCAAGGTGTAGTGCCTTTACACCATTGTGAATTATTTTCAAAGGACTGGAGCCAGTTATTCTTCCTCTTATACCACGGTTACCACAAAAATTGCTCTGGTGCCTATTTTGAAGACATTTGAAAGGTTAGGTGTGCGGTTTACAGAAAAATAATTAACACCCATGGGAACATTTCTCAGCCAATCAGAATTAAGCATTCAACAGACACGTCATATAACGTGTATTAATTACTATGCTATAGCCTATTACAGCATACTTTGCAGTTTACTATAAGTTTACTATAATTCGATTCACTATATACAGAATACTACAAGAATTTATTAAAAAGTGTAGTAAATACTATAACATACTTTATAGTAGTGTTGTAGTCAAGACCACCTAAACCGAGACCAAGTCATGACCAAGACCAAGACAGGCCGAGACCGAGACAAGACCACGACTTTAAAGGGTCGAGACCAAGTCAAGACCAATACCAAGACAGGCCGAGACGGGCCGGTCTGAGTATTTCACAATCTGCTAAATTACTGGGATTTTCACCGACAACCATTTCTAGGGTTTACAAAGAATGGTGTGAAAAGGGAAAAACATCCAGTATGCGGCAGTCCTTGTTGATGCTAGAGGTCAGAGGAGAATGGGCCGACTGATTCAAGCTGATAGAAGAGCAACTTTGACTGAAATAACCACTCGTTACAACCGAGGTATGCAGCAAAGCATTTGTGAAGCCACAGCACGCACAACCTTGAGGCGGATGGGCTACAACAGCAGAAGACCCCACCGGGTACCACTCATCTCCACTACAAATAGGAAAAAGAGGCTACAATTTGCACAAGCTCACCAAAATTGGACAGTTGAAGACTGGAAAATGTTGCCTGGTCCGATGAGTCTCGATTTCTGTTGAGACATTCAGATGGTAGAGTCAGAATTTGGCGTAAACAGAATGAGAACATGGATCCATCATGCCTTGTTACCACTGTGCAGGCTGCTGCTGGTGGTGTAGTGGTGTTGGGATGTTTTCTTGGCACACTTTAGGCCCCTTAGTGCTAATTGGGAATCGTTTAAATGCCACGGCCTACCTGAGCATTGTTTCTGACCATGTCTATCCCTTTATGACCACCATGTACCCATCCTCTGATGGCTACTTCCTGCAGGATAATGCACCATGTCACTAAGCTCGAATCCTTTCAAATTGGTTTCTTGAACATGACAATGAGTTCACTGTACTAAAATGCCCCCCACAGTCAGCAGATCTTAACCCAATAAAGTATCTTTGGGATGTGGTGGAACGAGAGCTTCGCGCCATGGATGTGCATCCCACAAATCTCCATCAACTACAAGATGCTATCCTATCAATATTGACCAACATTTCTAAAGAATTCTTTCAGCACCTTGTTGAATCAATGCCACGTAAAATTAAGGCAGTTCTGAAGGTGAAAGTGGGTCCAACACAGTATTAGTATGGTGTTCCTAATAATCCTTTAGGTGAGTATATAATACAATTTAAATACGGTAACGTATACTACAGTATAGTATAACAAGTATACAGATGCTGTTATCCAGAGCTGTTCGGCCATCACCTGTGCTGTGTGAGTGGACTGAGAAAAAGATTCAGAATCTTATCAACCGCAATCTGTGCGAAAACACCAAGGGAGCGAATCTTCCTCGGTCAGCAAGCTGTGTGTATGGCACCGACTGGATTGAAAGTAAATCACATTTTCTGGCAGCTGGGTAGTGTGTGATATACAGCATGCCACTGGACAGAAAAGCCTGGAGCTCATGGTTTTCAACTTTGAAGTTATGGCATTAGTCTGGGACTTGAAGGGTTTATCTCTGCAGGCGATGAAGGGAAGATGTGGACTTAGATGAGATGGATGTGGTTATATCTAGTGGTCAAAAATTTGATCTTGATATCCCACCGCAGTTGATTTTATAAAGCTTTGCAGTCGTGTTGAGTAGAAACTTCTTCAGTAAACTTGCAATGCATTTTTATGTGCACGTTAAGGGGGCTGATGGTACATCTTGACCTCAAAAAAGCCACTTCAGTTGTCAGTAGACATAGACATGCATTCTATACTACAATGAATAACTGCAGTAATGGCCGTGTAAGTGCTCTCGCCAACACGCGGATGATGCATTATGACGGCTCTACACCGCATTTAAACTGTTCTGAGAATGGGTGAGAACTAACAACAAAGAGTTCAGTGAAAATGGAGCAGAAAAAAGGTGACAGGGGAAAAGAAATAGCTATGTGTAAAAATAATTTCATACATCAACTCCTGGCCGGAGTTCAAACCTGTCTTTGTAGGCCGTACTCATGCATATTCTGTCTCATGTTCATTCATCGATCTCGCTTGTCCTCCAGGGTGTCGAGCACCTGGGTGATCCAGTGCTGTGTGTTATTTTTGCACCCGTGAGGTTGTGCAGAAGAGTAGTGGCAAGAATCAGGGCGAATTGAGAGTTGAAAAATATGAACTTTGGCAGATTTTTGTGTCGCGTTAACTAGGGATGCTAAACAATTAATCGCGATTAATCGTTAGCAGAATAAAAGTTTTTGTTTACATCATATATGTGTGTGAACTGTGTATAATAAATTTTTATAAATAAATGTACACACATGCATGTATATGTTTTAGAAATGTTTACATGTGTATATACATTTGTATATTTATGTATAATTTATATTATCTATAAATATAAATACTTAATATATAAAAAAAAATTCTTAAAATTATACATGAATGTGTTCATATTTATATATATACATATTTATTATACACAGTTTACACACATATATGATGTAAACAAAAACTTTTATTCTGCTAACGATTAATCGCGATTAATTGTTTAGCATCCCTAGCGTTAACCAATCAGGAGCTTGCTCTAGCAGTGACATGATTACAGGAAGGGAGCGGAGGCAGAAAAACAAAACAACAATATAGGACAATCATCATCGCTACACGAGACATCTTCATACTTTTACAGGAATTAGAAGGATCTTGTTTGGGGGAAAGTGAGTGAGGAGGTCGAACAATCTGGTAAGTTTGAGCTATATAAGCCCCTCCCATGACGCAAATTTACGAGTGAATGTCTCAAATGACTAGAATTTCACACGCGAATGAAGCGAGTAAACTCAAAATGTTCAAGCGTCCAACTACGCGTGTCTGGTGTTAATGCACAAGTTAGTAATTTTATCCAAAGTGACTTGAAGTACATTTATTATAAGGACTTTCCACGGGAGTAACCCTTTAGTTAAAGGGATAGTTCCCTGAAAAATGAAAAAGTTTACACACAAAATGTTACAAACCTGTAAAAAGTTATTTGTTTTGCTGAACACAAATAAAGATATTTTGAAAAACAGATTTGCGGCACCATTGACTTTAATAGTATAATAGTCAATGGTGCCCCAGATGAAGTTATATGTGTATAACACACACATCTATTTTATGGCTTTGGAACGACCCATACTGTATTGCACCTACACTTTTCAGTATTTTTTATTCTTTCTTCTCATATTAAAAATTCTTTTTTTTTTTTCAAGTACACTGTAAAAAAGCAGCATGAAGTTAAAACAACCTGGTTTTGCAAGTCAATCAACCTACTATTTCAAGTTTTGGCTTGTGAAAAGTTGACATATAAAATTAAGTTGGATTTGAAACTACATTTTTTTAAGTAAAGTAACATAAAAATATATGTTGATTTGACAAAATGCTGCATATTTTTTAAAGTGTAGAAAAGGTTGATGACAGAATTTGTATTTTTGGGTGAAAAGTTTATTTAGGTTTTGAAAAGTGTTTCACGGTGACCCTCGACCACAAAACCAGTCATAAGTGTCTTTGTTTAAAATTTTTTTATTGAGGTTTACTAGCTAGGATATTAGCTCAGGGCTCCCTTGCAAAAGAGATTTGAATATCTCAATGGGACATCACCTGGTAAAATAAAGGGTAAATAAAAAAAAAAAAATCGCCTTTAAAGGGACAGTTCATCCAAAAATGAAACTTCTGTCATCATTTTGAGAAATGTTTGTAACCAAACAGTTTGGTTACAAACATTTCTTAAAATATTTTCCTTTATGTTTATCAAAATAACAAATTTTACACAGGTTTGTAACAACATGAGGCTGAGTAAATGATGACAGATTTTTTGGGTGAACTATCCCTTTAAGGTTGTCCAAATGAACACATATTACTAATGATAAATACATTTTTGATATATTTACATATGAAATGTACAAAATATCTTCATGGAACATGATCTTGACTTTATCCTAGTGATTTTTGGTATTAAAAATTGCTAACTTTGACCTGTACAATGAATTTTGGGCTATTGCTACCAATATACCCATGCTACATGTGACTGGTTTTGTGGTCCATATATAATCAGTGAAAAATCTAATGGCTTTTTATAATCCTTCAGGTCTCACAAAAATCGTACCGCATTAAAAGTCTACACTAAGTATACATTTACAATTTAATCTTATTTAAGTTGCTCATCTTCTTCCATCTTCACAATGATTATATGTGGAATAATGTTTAAATGATGTTGGCTATGAACGATGCAAATCCTGAAGCTCAATTGGTAAAGCATTGCATTTGTAATGAGTCTCGATTTCTGTTGAGACATTCTGATGGTAGAGTCAGAATTTGGCGTAAACAGAATGAGAACATGGACCCATCATGCCTTGTTACCACTGTGCAGGCTGCTGGTGGTGTTGTAATGGTGTGGGGGATGTTTTCTTGGCACACTTTAGGCCCCTTAGTGCTAATTGGGAATCGTTTAAATGCCACGGCCTACCTGAGCATTGTTTCTGACCATGTCCATCCCTTTATGACTCACAACAGTCATGGGTTTGAGTCCCAAACTAATAAAACGTATCATTGAATCCACTTTAAATCATTTTGGACAATCTGCCACATGCATAAATGTAAATGGTTGCTGTTGTGGTCATGTCACTCAAGGCAATCTTCCCAAACAGATGTATTGTTCTTGTTTCTCGGTTGTAGAGATAATTTCTGTTTGGTTGTCACCTGCAACATACAGGGTTTCAATTAAACAAATTTGATGTTGTACCCAGCGCTCAAACCAGAGGTGCTCTCTGAGTTCTCTGACACCCAGCCTACAATCAAATCACACACCAAAATATGACTACAGCATTCATGAACGCAAAAAAACATGAGGGAGATTTATGTATGACCGTATAACATATTTCAGCCGATATAAATGTAATTCGTCACACACAATATTGGAAATACAGATTGGATTTTGTTGGCCGTATGAGTTTAATGAACTATGAAATGACAGCGATGATAACAACATTACTGAGAACTGGCCTGTAAGGACACAGATGTATTTCTGGGTGGCCTTGTGTGATAGAAGGTCAGCGTTTGTGTGCCTGCATGTATGCTGGAGTGCCTTGCGGTAAGACTTTGGTTTCCTGTGTTGACCGAGGGCTTTACTGCAGGACTGTTGTACCCAAACATTTTCTTTGGCCCCTGATTTCAGATCCACCACAATCAAGCTCTCATTGCCAACCTTTGTGTTTCCCCAGCTGGGGGATAACCTCTATTAACTTTCTTCTGTTCTCTCTCTCTCTCTCTCTCTCTCTCTCTCTCTTTCTCTCTCTCTCTCTCTCTCAATCATTCCATAATATGCATATTTCTCTCTCTTGCCAAATTGACGTTTTCCTGCTGTAATAATATATTGTCCTCATGTCCTCCAGTCACGTCTCTCAGCCAGATTTGGTCAAAGGCTTGAATCCTGAAGGAAAGCTACAGTATTTGTGCAGATCAAATTACACAGCTAAAAGTCCAGTGTTAAATGAACTCTCTCAGAGTTGATTTCAACACTTTTTCAGAGTTTATATAGCTCCACACTTACCAGAGTTAAATGAACAGTTAAATCTTGAACACTAGCACTAGAGTTTCTTAGACTAACCAAAAGTGTTAAAAGGGTCTTTGGTGCCCCCAGAGTACATATGTGAAGTTTTTGCTCAAAATATCCCACATATAATTTAATATAACATGTTAAAATTTCCACTTTGTAGGTGCAAGCAAAAATGTGCCGTTTTAGGTGTGTCCTGTAAAATGCAAATGAGCTGATAAAATGCAAACACTGATTGCCATGATGGTGACTTCAAATGAAACAGCCAACAAACTCCACAAGTACAGAGATGGTGATAGATAGGATTAACTTGCCGTTCAATATGCAGGACACATGGAAACGGAAGACTGAAATGTGTAGGCGCAGTGTAATTACATCTCTTAGAAGTTGGGTTTAAGGTAAACACCACAGTTTTTCAATATTTTACTATGTTCTTACCTCAACTTAGACAGATTAATACACCCCTCTTTTTTCAATGAGTGCACTTAATCTTTGTACAGCGCATCGTGAATGTGTTAGCATTTAGCCTAGCCCCATTCATTCATTAGGATCCAAACAGAGATGAATTTAGAAACCACCAAACACTTCCATGTTTTTTTCCTATTTAAACATGAGTAGTTATACGAGTAAGTATGGTGGCACAAAATAAAACGTGGCGATTTTTTAAAGAATAAAAAATGAGAACTATATTGTATGGCAGAGGAGGACTTTGCAGTACCTCGACCTCGGCACAGTAACATCATCACTCCTGACTACTCCCCCTCTCGCTCAAACTTCTGTCAATATTACTGCGCCTGAGGTCGAAGTGCTGCAAACTAAGTGCTCTTTCGCCATATAATATAGTTCTCATTTTTATTCGCTTAAAAATTGCCAAGTTTTATTTTGTGCCACCATACTTACACGTGTAACTACTCATGTAACAGTCTGTAAATAGGGAAAACATGGAAGTGGCTTCTAAATTCATCCCTGTTTGGATCCTAAGGAATGAATGGGGCTACGCTAAATGCTAACACATTCACAACGCGCTGTACAAAGATTAAGAGCACGCATTGAAAAAAGATGTGTATGAATTCGTCTAAGAACATAGTAAAATAAGTTGGGGTAAGAACATTGTAAAATATTGAAAACTGTGGTGTTTTCCTTTAACACTGGCGTGAAACTCTGTCAATTAACTTAAACTTTGAACGACAATTTACTCTAAATATGTTACATTTACTCTTTAGGAGTTGAATTCAACTCAGAAATGTTTAAAACTGAAATTTTAACTCTCCAATTTTTGCTGTGTAGTACACTCAAAAAAAAAAAAAAAACAGTGCTATATAGCACCAAAAGTGGTTCTTTGCTCGTAATTATAGAAGAACCGTTTTTAGTGCCATATAGCACCGGTGAAGCACCAGTGAAGCACCTGTGTAGAACCAAATAGGGGCCATATAGCACCACATATGGTTCTACATAGCACTATATGGTTCTACACAGGTGCTTCCCCAGTGCTATATGGCACTAAAAACGGTTCTTCTATGATTACGAGCAAAGAACCACTTTTGGTGCTATATAGCACCGTTCTTTTTAGAGTGTAGCTTTCACTGTTGTGGATGACTTATGTTATCAATAAAGAATGTTTACCATCCACAGAACCTTTCTGCAGATTTCAAAAAGATAAAAAAAACGTTTCTTTGAAAAACCTTTGACTGAATGGTTCTTTGGAGAACCAAAAATGGTTCTTCAATGGTATCACTGTGAAGAACACTTTGTGATGCTCTTTTCTCATTATTTCATTCTTCACAAATGTCCCCATTTTACACAACATTTTTATATAACAATCCGCTAGCATGATTTCAGTAAACTTTCAGGTAACACGCACTGTCAGAAATAAAGGTACAAAACTGTACCTTTTCTGTCACTGGGGCTGTACACTAAGTTTCTGTTTGGTACCTTTACAAAACAGAATACAATTTTGGGTACATTACCGTACCTTAAGGACCTACATTGTTCGAAAAAAGTCTAAATATGTACCCTTGCTGCACTGTCAGAAAAAAAGCTTTAAAATTGTACCTTTTCTGTCACTGGGGTAGTACCCTCAAAGGTTCAGTTTTGTACCTTTTATGGGTATACAACACATTGAAATTGTACCTTTTGTGGTACAATATTATACCTTAAGGACCTATTTTGTACCTTTATAAAGGTACAGTTAAATGTTTTGTACCACTAACATTTATTTGGTACAAAATTGGTCCTTTAAAAGTACAAAATAGGTCCTTAAGGTAATATTGTACCCCAAAAGGTAAAACATTTCAATGTGTTGTATACCCATAAAAGGTACAAAACTGAACCTTTGAGGGTACCACCTGACCCCAGTGACAGAAAAGGTACAATTTTAAACCTTTTTGTGTGTCAGTGGGGCAGGACCCTTTAAGAAGGTAATTGTATGGACCATTAGGTACAGATATGTAAACATTTAGTACCAATATGTACCTTTGAAATACTAATATGTATTTTTGAGGTACTAATAAGCTCTCTTTGGTCCCAGTATGTACCTCTGAGCAGTGCTGGGCAGTAGCTTCACTACAAGTAGCGAAGCTAGTAGTTTAACTACATTTTTCAGTAGCTTGGTGGTAGCTTAGCTGCTTTCTAAATCAAATAGCTTTTCAGTAGCTAAGCTTTTTTTTGACCAAGTAGTGAGGTAGCTTCCACACAAGCTACAATTTTCCAAACATTTCTGAAGTCGTCCTGAATTTGAGAATAAGCACGTAATTTTAAATCAACACAGGACGTCGTTTGTCCCGTATGTTCGAGTTGTGCAGCCTTCCTTCATTCATACAAAACATTACCACTCGCATTCTGTGAAGACTCGTGCTCTACCTCTGACTGGGTTATGTCATCAAGCCAAGCTAATATAAAAACATGTAATAAATTAAAGCAATAAACCCCGAGAAGCAGTGGGTTACCAGTGCATTTTATAACAGCTAAGGGGCGTTGTTAGGCACGACGCGAAGCGGAGTGCCTAAACCCCCTTAGCTGTTATAAAATGCACTGGTAACCCAACGCTTCGAGGGGTTTATTGCGTTTATAAAACGGTTACTTCATATGCATAACGTTAGCGGGATTTTATAAAATAAAACCCAAAAAAGTTGTAATTATATTAGTACAAATATTACTCTTCCGCCAAACAAAGTAGTTCCTCAGAATCAAGTGTGACTGAAACAGAGCGCAGTTCCCAACCAACACAGACACAGCAAAGACACAATGAAAATATGATTTAAGACTGTGGTGTTTATTTTATAAATCACCATTCATCTAATTTATACATTAACATTTATATCGTGCAACTGTTGAAGTGATGATCAAATATGCTTGGAAGCATGCTGAACTCTTTCCCCGTCAGCGTTTTTTTTTTTTTAAGTTGCCACCCAGTTTTAGTTTAATGCCTTCCAGAAAATTATCTTCTTTATATAAACATAAAATATCAAATGAAAGAACAGACCATCCGCTTTGAAACAAAAACAAACAAAAAAAACATTTCATCCTACCTTCATTTGATCTCTTATCACCTCTCAAATTTTTTTATTAAAAGCGGAGATAATTCCATTTTTGTGAAGAACTTTAGTAAGAGATCAGATTCAGACGGAGCCATGAACAGTACTACACGGTGTTTTCAGTGAATGCGTCAGTGTTTAAGTTGGGTAAGATCGCCACCCAGTGGATAATAGCGGACGTGTGAACTTGACTTATAAAATCCTCAGACAACGTTTTCTCTTTATCGACGAGATGACTCAACAATATTTATTGACATTCATCTGGATATCGCCATTAATTGTGCAATTGTAGACAAATAAAAAATATGATTTAAGACTGTGGTGTTTATTTTCATAAATCAATACGCAGTAACAGTGGCGCAGTGATATTTATGTAATGTGGTCTGAACCGTGAGGTTACCGGTGTATTTTATCACGGCTTAGAACGCGTTTCAACCAATCAGAATGAAGAACCAGAACTGCCCGTTTTATAAATTACAATTGAAACTATTAATGTAGTGTGCTTTGGCGGGCACCTCACAGACTCTGTGCAGGCTACCTACTAACCACGTTGGAGACCCCTGTGTTAAGATATGTCAGGGCAAGGTGTTTTTGAAAAAGGCAGCTCAAACATGCATTTTATTCTGACCTGTCCAGCAAACCGCCCCATAATGTGAAGTACCTAGGCCTATATTATGCTTGTATAGCCTATAATTACCATGATGCTAAATGGAAACTGAATAAATAATTACATAATAAAACTGGTTAAAAATAAAAAAGTAGCTTGGATGTAGCAAGCTACTATTGATGTAGCTTAGCTTGCTACATTTCCCAGGGGGGTAGCTTCAGTGTAGTGAAGCTTCATTTAATGTGAAGTAACTGGTAGCTTAGCTCACTAAATTTTCCAAGTAGCTTGCCCAGCACTGCCTCTGAGGGTCTAAAATGAAATCCTTAGGGTCAAAGTTGTACTTTTTGAAAGGGTACAGCCCCAGTGACAGAAAAGGTACAGTTTCGTACCTTTATTTCTGACAGTGCATCGTGGTTTCAGCATACACTATTTGTCAAAATATGTACCCCAGCTGGGGGCAGTACCCTTTAAAAAGATCCTATATATACCATTAGGTACAGAAGTTTATACGTTTGGTACCTTTGGGATATGTATATGTATATTTGATGTACTAATACGCACCTTTCGGTACCAATATGTACTTCTGGGATAGGCTACTAATGTGAACTGTACTTTTTGAAAGGGTACATAAGAGTTTGGTTCCAAAACGAGATTTCAAAACATGTTTATTATTATGTTATCATGTTTTTATTGTGTTTTATTGTGCTACAAAGTGTTTTTTTGTTTTTGTTTTTTATGAAGTCTTCAAATCAATCAAAACAACCAACCAACTGCAGTTTGATATTAATTGGAATGCACAATCAAAAAAATAGATTTTTGAAAAATTAAATAAATATTGACTATTTTCTCTGACAGTGTACCATCATAAACACAAACATTTGTGTAATTCCTAAATCAAGCTAAAAAATGTAGCACGTTCAAATTATACGAGATCTCGCCACAAGGTAGCGCTATAATAACCTTATTTAAATTTTTGCTCGTATTTCAGGAACCATACATGGACTAGAATTCTCACGTGTGAAATTTCATGTGGTTTTACTCTCGCTTTGTACATTTTTCCAAACTTTTTTGCTATTCGTATGATTCACATGAATTTGGCATGCAAGTGGCCTCAGCCCACATTTAATCGCTTTTTTGGTCATGCTATAATTTAACACAGCTGAAAGAGGTTAAAATTCACTACCGTTGAAGAGCATCTGTACCTACAGCATCTTTTCTCTCACATTTTTAGTCACCTTTTTTGGCAATCTTAGACTGCTGCTTGCGGCAATAAATTATTATTGTTGTAATAAATTTAAAACCGTTCCTTGTGAAATGATCGGATTATTATAAGTCTGAAATCTGTGTAACGTCCATCAAAGTTTATAAAAAAAAAGGTCAGGGTCACAAACACTTAACCTCTGTCATATTCCCAAAGTGCACATCTGTACCGCAGCCCACATCTGCAACCTCCTCCATATTTGGACATCTACAGGTGTTAGGTTGGCTGTATGTTTTTTTCGGGGAATGGGAGTTTTGAATTTCCCATTCTGAATATCGTCTTTACAGATTATAAATGTTCTGAGAACAAATCTATTAAAAGTCATTTCTACTTAAGAAAAACTTTGACCTTTGACCTTGGCTTTACAAATCACGATTTTTACTTTTCCGCACGCAGTTCGCAAGCTACATATAACATTTGGAGGTTTTACCATAAACCTTCTCATATATTCTCGATCATGATCTTCAACTCCGAACAAGGTTCAATGTGTTTAACTTTTGAACCGTTGGAGTCGGATAAATTTACACTTGGCTGTAGGGATAATAAAACAGGGCATGGGAGAGTGACATCAGACTGAGATGTTGTTGCCCGAGGGCCGGCTTTAAACCTGTATGAGTGACAAGCTTTGGCTCTGAGTCATGGGGAGAAAAATTTGGGTAAAAAGATGAAGAAGGCTTTAGGGGGGCAGCACAACATTTGGTGTAAACTATGTGACCCTGTCCAGGCTCATAATCTAATAATGAGTTAAGGAGCATAAAAGTTTAGTTTAAGTCAATGATTTCACATTGAGATGACCAAATATATGGTAAAGTAGTTTTGATCCTTTTATTGAGGGTTTAAGTTTTTTTTAGGTAAATTGGTTGTTCATTATTAGTTCAATGTGAACCTCATTGTAAAGTGTTACCATATTTATTTGGATGACAACTTCTAACCTGAGGGCATTTAATTTCTGAGAAGTCTCCGTCTTTTGTGTTTACATCAAAGAATATCGTGCAAATTGCTTCTGTGATGTGAAGTGTCCGTCTATTAAGCTCTCAGTGACTGATGGATGAAGTGTTTACAGTATAAAGTCAGCAGATCCTGGACTCATTCCTCAACTTTCCCTAACGTCCCGTTTCCCGTTCTAGCACCTCACCGTCTTCTCCAACGCTTTTCACTCGCCTGCCCTTACAGCCCTTAAACTCCCCGTGCCTCGCTCTCATTTCTATCTCATTCTTCGTGTTATACGAGACTCATACCTCATGGTCAATTGAGACTCCGCTGTAATAATGTAAAGGGTGACAAACAAACCTTTGAAGTGCTTTTAAGAAATAAAATCACCTGGCACAGAGAGATTTTTGAAGTCGTACGTAAGCACTAAGCTATTTGTTCTGGAGCTGGCGTGGTTATGGGTCTCTTGGGTGGCCCCCATGGGCCCCCGAGATTCCGGAGAGGGAGTAAAGCAGCGGGATTAGGTCCAGGTCCAGCCAGAAGTGGAACTAATGGGTCCATGTGTGCACAGACACTTCAGAAGACCAGATGCCGAGAGGAAAGAAGTCGAAGGCTTTTCACGCCATTGTCCCCCAATAATGAGAGGAAGTAAGGAGGGGGGTAACAATCGGTCATATCTCTCACACATGCAATGTCAGACATCTAATAATACCCTAGGGTTTGATATCGCACAGCGTCACGAGCGCACTCACTCTTTATATAAATTTTAAGAGCAGGAATATTATTTTAATCTCGTTTTATGAACGCTTGAACCTTTCGCGTTGACCACATTTTTAAGTTGAGCTCATGTAAAAGCATTGATTGAGCCTAAATCAATATCTGTAATGTAATAGTCAAGCACTTTGCCTTTTTATTTGGAACAACGTTTAAGTCAATGTCCCCAGTCGGCGCTAATGTTTGTGCAGAACCATTACAAAACCATTAAAAATGGCAATAGTGTTTATTTTGGTAATATTTGATGTAACACAGAGTCTTGGTGTTTCTACATCCTAATCGATTTCTCTTTATTTCTGATCTGTCGGTGTCCAAATATAAAATTCCTTCGGCATGAAGAGGTTTATTTCTGATTGTAGATATTGGAAACACTCTCTTGGCAGTACAATGGAAAATGTTCAGTCATGTAACCTCAAGAATGTGTTTTATTTGGTACATCTAATTGTTTTATTCACATCAATAGGATTGAATATGATCGAATCTGACTAAATTATGTTACATCAACTAAAACTATTTTGTATTGCTCTCCTATTAAAATCATAAGTTCAATATTTCATTTTATATACGCTGTCAAATATAAAGGTAATAAAGCTGTCACTGGGACGATAACCTTTAAAAAATGGTACCATTTAGGAACAGATACATACACTGGGAGACAAATGTGGTTTTGCAAGTCAATTAAGTTGACATAACTTAGAAAAACAAGTTGAAATTATTTAACTTAAAGTAACATAAAAATATAAGTTGATTTTTTTTTTACAGTTTGAGGTACTAATATTAACTCTTTAGGAACAAAGATGTACTTTTTGAAATAGTACTGCTTAGATATTCCCTTTGAAATGACATTACTGTAGCATTTTACACTTTTTTTAAACCATCCCATTTTGCTTAATTATAAATTTTTAAAAACATTTAAGCTGTTGGTTTACAGCAGATATTTTGACTGGATTGTTGATCCTGTGAGTCAATTCTTGGCGAGGGGGTCACTTGGCAAAGTTTTTCTTTTGGTTGGATTAATCTCCTTCACCTTTTTTTCTCTCTTTGACAGAAGGTCCTGATAATGGTTTCTGACAAAATTGTGTATTTTTCTTAGTCTAAGCCAACAGATTTAACATCTCTAATCTAATAGCCGTTGGCGCATTTTAAACACGAAGTTGCAGATGCGCAGCGTCTTCCTTTGGTAACGCTGAAGTTATGCCACATTAGAGGGCTGGATTACAAAATGTTAGTGATTAATGTTCATCTTTGATTATATAACAAACGTGTGTGGGTTTTCAAATCAAGATGATAAATGAGAAAAGTTAAGGAACGTTTGACAATAATCGAAGTGGTTAGTATAATTGTTTGTCTGTGCATGTCATAACAGCAGCATATTTTTATAATCTACTTTGAAAAACATTTCAAGGTAAAATCATAAGCCAGTGCCGCTCACAACGCCAGAGTGCCGTAGGTGGGGAGCATCGGTGCGTCACGTCAATCCCACAATCCACTTACATAGAAATGAACTGAAAACGCTTGCACACCATTGCTCCAAAAATGCAATTTGAAAAATGTGGTAAATGACAGAAGTGTTTTATATTTTGACTAAATCTAAAATAAATCAAAACTTATAAAAGCTCTGTTATATTTAATAATCTGAAGGGTAGCCTATTCACCTTTCCCTCATTTGTGTTATTTGCCATGGCTTACGATTTTATCCTCGAAAAAAGAAGTCACCGGCCGCCACTGATTTAGATTAATCCAGGACATTTAAGTAAACATACCTTACAAAAAAGCAATACTGGAGTACATCTTGAGACCAATCAACGCCATTGATATATGTTAAGATATATCAGTGCAAGATGTTTTGAAATTAAGGCAACTCAAACAAGCATTTAGGCTGGGATAAGCCCTGTCCGGGAAACCACCCAATTGAGTTCACATCTATTCTGAGTTCTTATTTACTGCATTATCTTAAATATTTAGTCAACCATTCAATATTTTTTATCAGTGAGACATTAATATATTTGGCACAAGTGTATTTTTGGCTACAAAACGAGCATTTTAACATGCTGTACACCTTTAAAAAAAAATTAAGATCATTGGAAACATTTCAGTCAAGTAATTGCAAACTTTAGATCGGTACTTGTATATGTGACCCTGGACAACAAAGCTAGTTATAATCATAATCCTTTAAAAAATGAATAAACAAGCTTTCAATTGATGTATGGTTTGTTAGGATAGGACAATATTTGGTCGAAATACAACTATTTCAATCTGGAATCTAATGGTGCAAAAAATCTAAATATTGAGAAAATCGCCTTTAAAGTTTTCCAAATGAAGCCCTTAACAAATTCATCCACTCACAAAAATAAAGTTTTGATATATTTACGGTAGGAAATTTACAAAATATCTTTATGAAGCATGATCTTTACTTAATATCCTAATGATTTCTGGCATAAAAGACAAATCTATATTTTTGATGCATACAACATTTTGTTTGCCTTTGCTACAAATTTACTTAGGACTGGTTTTATATGTTTATTTTTATTGTAAACAGGTTTTGTTTCAAACAGAGGATAGCAGCTGTTGAATATTTAGACAATGTGGAAGGTCTATTAAAGGAATAGCGGAAGATTTTCTTTTTTCCAGGTGGATCATCAAGACTATTGGTCATCCCAGTTGTCAATCATTCTAGTGATATGTTGACGTAAAGCCGTTGTACGTGCTTGTCCTTAGATTCGCTTTCTGCGCATGCACACTTTCAGGTGTATATGTGTGGTGGTTTACGGTTTCAGCCATTCATTGAAGCTCGCGTTCAGTATTTTTTGTCTGAGGGTTGCTAGAGAAAAATTGTCTACGAATGTATGACAAAAAACAAGACCAGAGTGTTTTTGGGAGACTATTTCACATGCTGGCATGCGGTAAAAGCACAGGTTGGGCTTCCCATGCAAAGTTTCTACTCGACAGGTAAAGTTGGCATGCTATTTGGAGAAATCAATTTAAAATCACTGCTAGTAAAAGTTGATGTAGGCCAGGGATTTCCAAAGTGTGGTACGCACACCCCCAGGGGTACGCGAGCTGCCATCAGGGGGTACGCGAGAAGAAAAATGTAATGACGGTCTGTTTCTTCGATTTTCCATACAATAAATGAATAAAAAACATGAACAGTAAACATTTCCTTTGTAATCGTTTATTTTAAATAAAAAACTATAATTTATTAGTTTTTGATAGAAACGTAAACACAGCTACTGAGCCGAGCTTAGCTGCGTCTGGTCGTAGTTTCTGATGATGCCACAGGCATAAATATTTTTCACAATGTCGGAGGTAGCTAAGCCCAACGTAGGACTTAAACCCAACTTTTTTTACATCCCTGGTTATTTGCGCATGATTAAACATGAGTTATGGCAATAAAACAAAGCTTTGTTGCATTTTTTTTTCGAAGTGGGGATTGCGGGTGCGCCAGCACGGTTGGAACACAGAGGGGGGTGCGCAGAAAAAAAAGTTTGGGAACTGCTGATGTAAGCTATGATTAGCGATGCTAGCCCTGGCACAAGTTACGAACCGCGCAGACACGAAAAACATCTCAATGTATGAGCAATGCCGACAGCAACTTGTAAACAGAGAGAAGAACTAGAGTCGTGAATGCTCTCTCTCGTGCACACGTTTAATAGCAGTGTTGTGCATGTGCATTTTTTTAAAAAAGTGGTGGGGTGGTTCTTTTCAAAAATTCGGGAAAATCTTCCGCTATACCTTTTAAATATGTTTTAATTTTTGTGTGATAAGTACTTTATTTTTTAAAACAAACAAATGATTATATTATAATACTTAAAATACATTAAACATCTTATTTTTATTATGTTTAACATTTATATACATGATATTATACGCGTTTTTATGCTGTAAGCATTTCCAGTGTGACTTGACAGAGTTTTCAGCTCACAGTCTGACTTCAAATCCTAACATTGAACTATTATACAAAAATGAGATAATAAACTATTACAACCGACAGAGATCAATGACTGACTTTACAAGTATGGAGTTTGGCAAAACAGGCCCAAATTTCCAACCTCGTAGGCAAATCTTTAAAGCAAAGTGTACTGTAGTAGCTAATGACACTGTTTTACAATGACATTTAATGGAGATAATAATAATCGTTTCAGTGCTCATGCTTGACAACAAATGTTGAATAAATCCCTGGAGATTATCGTAACAGCTGGACAAATCCAGGCCTGGCAGAGAACGAGAGTGAGAAACACTTGAGGCGCCTGACATATTTAAAACAGGTGATACATGATTATGACAGTTTTCATGCACTTTGGCGCTTACCATGATTTTGCCAAGTAGAGCTTGTTCATGGATTAACACCTTTGTTGGCGTTAAAACAAATGATAGATATAGACCCTGATCGAAATGACAACATCAGCTCTTGTGATAAGACTATTGCGATAGGGGTGCGAGCAAAGGCATCAAGACCCCAAGTGCCCATCCAGTGAGGCATTAAGATATTGATATCACCTAATCTGTCTTAAATTGACTTGATACAGAAGTGGGAGAGATGTTTGATTCCTTCATACTGCTGTTGTCATTTCTCTCTCTGACTCGCTCTTTTTCATATCAGCAGAATTGAAAAATGATGGGGTGGTGGGGGAATCAGGAGTGTGATATCTCAAGATCTTGAGTTGAAACGTCTGTAAGGTCATGGAGATCGTTTAAATACATAGTGGTGGAGAAATGTGTTAAGATAAAATTAAACATTCAGTCTTGGACCCGTCATGTACTGTAGTGACCACTGCTGCCATTTCCAATTTCTTTATCATTTAATCATGCAATGGTTTTGTAAGTGATGTCGGTAATCAAAAGCATTGTTAATTTTTAATTTCTGTATGATGTCACTGATGTTTCTTACTTCTCCCTTTCCGTGCCCCAAGGCATAATTTGTTTAGGAAATAATCAGTGATTAAATATGCAGTGTTTATTGTTTCACTTTAATCCTTCATATCTCAAGCACTTGTTAATAAGAAAGTATTGGCTATACATGTGAGGACCACATGTTTATGTCAAAATACATTTTAGATGGTCCTCGCTTATAGGAAACAGCTCATAAATCATTCGAATTGTGTTTTTATTTCAAATCTACTAATGTCAACAGGTTTGTGTAATGCTTGGGTTGAAAATAAGAACATAGAAATATGCAAGGCAGTGAAATGTCCTACAAATGCAGTGACACAAACTGTGTGTGTACATGCTGTACTTTTAGAGAAAGATGTGAATCGTGTGGTGATGTCAGGGGTGAGTGGAAGGTTCTTGATTACAGGCCAGTGTTTCATTAAAACAGGGGTTTTCAAACTGTGGGTCAGGACCCACTAGGGGGCGCACAGTGGGATCAGGTGGGTCACGCAAAGTAAGTTGGTTGTTGTAGTGAATAACACAAAAACTATTTTGTCCGATTCATGTCAATTAATGGCAATTTTGATGATCAGGTATTTTAAGTATTTTAAGGTATATAATTCACAATGACAATGAAAATATAAACTACAAAAAAGAAATTCTGCATATTTCTATAAAAATATATTTTGTTGGCTCCTGAGATAGATTATACCTGTGCAAGTGGGTAAAGGAATAAAAAAAGTTTGGAAACCACTGCATTAGAACACTGAGCTGACAAAGACGTATATCTCCTACGGTATATCTCACTGTCTGTTTGCCTGTCTGTCCATCTTTTTATCATATTTATAGTATCTATCTGTCTGTCTGTCTGTCTGTCTGTCTGTCTATCTATCTGTCTAAAGTATCTATCACATCTGTCTGTCTGTCTGTCTATCTATCTATCTATTTATCTAACTACAGTATATACCTATAGTGTCTATCACATCTGTCTGTCTGTCTGTCTGCCTGCCTGCCTATCTGTCTACCTGTCTGTCTGTCTGTCTGTCTGTCTGTCTATCTACCTACCTACCTACCTACCTACCTACCTACCAGTCTGTCTGTCTGTCTGTCTACCTACCTACCTGTCTGTCTGTCTGTCTGTCTGTCTGTCTGTCTGCCTGCCTGCCTGCCTGCCTATCTATCTATCTATCTATCTATCTATCTATCTATCTATCTAACTACAGTATATACCTATAGTGTCTATCAGATCTGTCTGTCTGCCTATCTGTCTGTCTGTCTGTCTGCCTGCCTATCTGTCTGTCCGTCCGTCCATCTATCTATCTATCTACCCGTCCGTCCGTCCGTCTGTCTGTCTATATATATATAGTCTCTATTGTATCTATAGTGTCTATCATTTCTGTCTATCTGCCAGTCTATCTGTCTGTCCACCTGTCTGTCTAGTCGCTATAATATTTCTATATATTACATATCTGTCCGTCTGCCTGCTTGCCTGCCTGTCTGTCTGTCTATATAGTAGCTATAATATTTATAGTATCTATCATATCTGTCTGTATGCTTGCCTGTCTCTCTGTCATTACAGACATACATAAAAAACTAAAAACCTGATCTCAGGAATTCGTAACTATAGTTATTAGAAAAACAATAATGAAGCCACTGACAAAATTTTCCATGTCGTAAAATAGTTGCAAATCGCAATGAGATTGTAATGAGATTGCTATGTTTTTGTAAATGCTATGAGGTTAGTGTATGATTTTTTTAACAAAAGCAGAATCTAGATGATATACAGCTAAATATTTGATTTGATGTCGAATTTATAAACTCATGTTAGGTTGGTTTAGCTCTTCAACTAGAACTGAACTTCTGGCAATTGCACGCATCTGACTGCACCTGACTCCAATTCAGACCAAGGTCTCCTGTGCTGATTTAGTATTTGGAGTTTTACATCTCAAACCTGCTGAGAAAATATTGTGAGGTTTGATGTGATGGCCAGCAGCAGGTGAAAGGAACATGATGCAATGTGGCTTGCCGTCAAGGTTCTCCTAAAGTCAATGCACCACCAATAAGCCAAACTTCATCTAGAGTTACATTTTCTCTTGGCCAGCGAAGCTGGAGAAAGAGAGACGCAGAAAGAATGATGTCGGTATGCCGAAGAAAAATCCTTTGGCAGAACAGGGTCTTGTTTGCACAGTAAACCTCACAGACTTGTGTACCGCCGCCATGAAGGGAAATGCCCACATTGTTGGGTCAGGAGACCCTGGTTACGGTGGAGCGAGGGGCTCCCAACAGGCAAGTTTGGAGAAACAACAGGATGAAGGTCAGCTAATATAGTAGTTAATTCCACCGCGCTGTCCCCATGACTCCCAGCTGGGGTTTATTTGAAGATCCCAGACGACAAAGTCACAGCGTACTTTGTTCGGCTGGTGAGTGCTACGGCCCTGTGCCAATACTCAGGAATATTAATGTATTCTGATGAAATGGGGGTCAATAGGGATCGCTTGTGAAGGATGGAAAATTCCAGGCTCTCACCGTACTGTTGTATTTCTGTCCACACTTTTGTGGCGTTCCCTTTCTCTTTGTGCTCTCATTGGGCTGTTAATCCAACAGTACTTGACAGCGGGTTTTTTTTTCACAGGGAACGCTCCTGAAATATTTTGACTTGATGTACTTCAATTTCTGATAAATCAGCTCGTGTTTTATTCTTTGATCGGGTCTGAACTGCGCTTCATTACCGTGTGCTTTGATTGATTAGAAAATCATCTGAAAATCCTTTTAGTGGTATTTGCTAATGCAAGCTTATTTTGGCGTCATGGATTTTTTTTAAATCCTAACGCTAAGAATTTCAATTGTTTATTTTAGCTTAGTAATACAGTTTATCGATTGTACTGTACTTCTCCTGCTCTATTACAATACACTAGTTTAGGGTCACTAACTCATTCTTTATAACTTTAAGTTTTGTTCCACATGTTAATGTATTTTTTAACATCATTTGAACTATGAAATAACACAAATGTGGGAATTAAATCCAAAAATATCAAACTGTAAAAATGTCTTTAGTATATTTGCCTAGAATTTGCAGAAATGCATTCTTGACATTTAATCAAGTAGCTTCTTAATGCTGGTCTTGTTGTGTTTTGGTCACTTTTTAAGCTAGACCAGCTGACTCACCCGCTTGACCACCTTTGCCAGGCTGGGAGGGAGGATCAGCTTAAACCAGCTACCAGCTGGATTTTTCAGTTGGGTGATTTTGTAAAAAATGCACTGTAGGGTCATTCCATCAAATGGGTAACATTGCTGTCCCCAGGATATTGGATAAGTATAAAAATGCAGGAAAACTAACTCCAAAAACCATTTTATTATTAAGCAAAGTGTCCTGCATGTTAATCTAACACCAAATGTAAACTAAATATTTTAAAACATTAATAAAACTACACAGAACACTAAAAAACAGCATTTTTTTATCTGTCCCTGCTCTCTATCTCTCTACATTACCTTTAAATATAAAGCAAACAATTCTTTAGATATCTTTATTTTTTGCATTTTTGTATGGGTCCATATCACATCTTTGCTTTAAATATTTTTTAACATTGAAAAAGTAATAATATTTTAGATAAAATGCACATTTTAGTCATGTCCCCAGGATTTCACTTTTCCTTTTTCTCAGCACGTTCCTTCCCCCCTCTGAAGATTTAGGAATATCCCGCAAGTCACATTTTCAAGAGGAAGTGACATCATCTGGATTTTCTGAAGGTCATATGAAGATCAAAGGTCAATTTTCTCATTTTATTTTCTGTATATTTTATGATATTGATGCTATGACTGTGAATGTCAACCTTAATGTACAGTCCTGTTACCTATATTATTTCTTTGATATTATCAGATTTTGGTAAATCACTAGAATTTGCTAAGTGTCTTTATGCTATTAGCATATTTACTGCATCTATATTTCATGTATTTGTCCTGTTACTTTCAGTCCTGTTATCAAAATGTTATAAAAAAAAAAGATAAACGAGATCTCAAGATGTTTACTGTATCTTCCATTCGTTGCTGCATTTAATTTATAACGAAATGTGTCGTTTATTTCAAAATTGCATCGTGTTTTTTGAATGAATGATTCTTAAGAGTCGGTTCTTTCAAAATATTGCAAACAAATGATTCTTTTTAGTCAATTCTTTTCGCGAATCAAGCGGTTTGAATTGGTTCACGAATCAGTTTGAATGAATCGTTTAGTTCGCTGCACATACTGAATCGTCTGGTACGGTTACCAAACAGTAAAGAGTATTAAATGTAATTGATATGATGAATTTACTAACTTACCGAAACCAAAACTGCACCGCCTGTCAGATGAAGACACGTGCGCGCGACTGTTCTTCCAGGACCGTTGAGGGACGCGCGCTTCTACAGTGCATTAGCAAAACGGGAGGAAGAAAATCCATCGATGATGATTGGCGCTTGATTCTGTATGTTCAGCTGTAAGTGTTTCTCACAACACACACGTGACATGAGTTTCACAACATGAGAAAACACGAAAAATCACCTTTTTTGTAGTTGATATAACAGTTAAGTGAACACTGTCGATGTCAGACTCGATTTTAATGTATTTAAGTGAAGATAAAAAACAACTTGTATTTATGAAATTACAATATTTTTCATCAGAATGTAGTGAAGTAAACATTTGCCAAAGAAATGCACTGAAGAAGTACAGATACTTGAAAAATGTATTAAATACCACACGTCTGCATAGAGAACTGGGGATGGGTTTTCTTTATACCTAGCAACCCATAGCAACTGCATAGGAACACGTTAAAAGCCACTTAGTACATCATGTTGCACACCCTACTATCACGGCCAAAACAGGAGCATCGCTCTCTCACACCTGCTTTTGCCCTTTTTTAACCATGTGAATGAAAATAAAGGGTGCTCGAGCGATAGCAAATTGTCTTTTTCGTTGTTTGCTTTCAGCCCGCGAGAGTATAGCTGCCACCCCGGAGAATGGGTGACACATATAACATACAGGTCATGAGGGCCCAAGTGCCTTAATCCTGTATGGAAATGTTAATGAGATAAAAGAAACCCAGCCTCACATTCTTGTGTGTGCGGAGGAATCCCAGCCACTCTCATGCACATAAGAGGCGGCTTTGTGCCTCTGTCTCGTAAGCCAGAAATTAGTCGTGAAAGAGAGAGGGAAATGGAGAGAATAGAAATAAGCAAGAAGGACAGCAAGAAATGCCAAGGGCCTAGGTGTCAAACACTTGGACTCTTATTTTGTGTGAAGGTGTGTGTGTGTGTGTGATACTGAGCACCTCTTTGAATCCAGCTCTGATTTGGACTCCATTAAGGAGCCTGGGCATTTGTTTCTCATGGAGCGATTCTCAAGGGCCCGGGGCCGCTCTGTGAAAATCATGTGGGAGATTTAGAGGGGCGGGATGCGTGTAGCCTTGTCGGAGAAGGGAAACTGGGAAGTGCGCATGCATGCTGAATGCGCATTCGCTTTGTTTTAAACCTGTGACAACCCTGATGCTCACGGGACAAGACACCAACGTCTGGACTGTTTGGTTAGGAAGTGTGTGGGCTTTAATGAAGCTCTATGGCTGGTTTAAAATTCATCAGTGTATAGATAGAGAGCTGCATGGCTAATGTATGAGATGGGATCATCCAAACATCTGAAACCATATTGAAAATGTGGGATTAAAATATGTTAAGTGTATGGTGTGACATAGCAAAAATGTAGGGAAAAATAGCTTGAGAGAGATTTATCTTAAAGGCGGGGTGCGCGATTTTTGAAACACGCTTTGGAAAAGGCAGTCGGGGCCGAGTACCAAAACACACTTGTAGCCAATCAGCAGTAAGGAGCGTGTCTACTAACCAACATCGTTGCCTAGGTTGCATATGTGTGGGGCAGGTCTGTTAAAAGAAGGTCCAGATTCTGTTGGGGTAGGGGCTTGTTTGTTTAGGTGATTTCAAATGTCAACATTGACTTTAAGAGATTGTGCACCTCGCCTTTAAAGTGCACCTATTTCATTGCTAAAAAAACATTATTTTGTGTATTTGGTATAATGCAATGTGTTCGCATGGTTTATGGTTTAACAAACACATCATTTTCCACATATCGTGCATTTTTGTAGCTCCAGATTTCACTCTCTTCCTGAAACGCACAGATTTGAAAAGCTCTGTGTCTCTAATTGACCAGCTAATCCGTACGTTGTGATTGGCCTGAATACCTCTGATGTCAGTCGGAAATTTGACGCTCCTTACCATGTTTGAAAGATTCGGTCCCAATGCATTGCTAACAGGTGTTAATTTACAGGCTGTGAGTCCGAAGCAGGAAGAATTATGATAATGTCGGTCTTTACCATATCACCAATCCCAGGAAGTAAACTGTTGCCTACAATCCGTGTGTTTGTTGTAGTCCAAGAAAATATATTTTCTATGTCACACCATATGACACATTTATGGTTTATATGTCAACTAACCGTTAACTTGATCAAGAAGCACTTACCTTATGTTTCTATGTGCTATATATGTGTAATGTATTGTTTTTGCACAAGGAGTTGTTTCTGTGATGCACAGGGTTTGTACTGTCTGGGAGCTGTTTGTATGAATTGGTGTCAATGCAGAGAATTCCGGATCATTCCCGGTCAATTTGGTGTTTAATTTTTATGAGGATGCAGGCTTAGGATGTAGGCAGTACTCATTTTGGCATCTCCCTATGTTTTGCAGCAGCCTTTATTTTCCAAAATATGAAAATTGTATCTTCCTCCGAAAATGAAATTCTTATTGCTCCAAGGTGGATCCCTCATAGCTGAGGAGATTTGATGGAGTTCTCAGTTTTGTTTCAAGTATCAAATTGATTTTTCAGATGTTTCTCCTAAAATTGCTTAGAAGAAAGAAAAGCAATGTATTGTTAAAATGCATTAAGAATATGGATAGTATGGAGTCAAATAAATATAAAATATATGTGACCCTGGATCATAAAACTAGTCAAAAGTAGCATGGATATATTTGTAACGATAGCCACCGATTCATTGTAGGTGTCAAAATATATTTTTTTAATGCCAAAAAATCATTAGCATAATATTTAATGAAGATATTTTGTAAAGTAAGTAAGTATATATATATATATATAACACTACTGGTCGATCTTAAGACACAAAACTCGCACTGATATATTTTAAGATATGTTAGAGCAAGTTGTTTTCGATCAAGACAACACTAACATTTAAATGAGTCTAGGACTAGTCTTAAGCCCTGTCTGGAAACCGCCCTAAAGAGATCTAATCTATGATTTATCTTATAGGCTGAGCAATGTAAGAGCTATCTTCAACATTACATTACAGATCAAATGCAGTTAAAGTCTCATTAAAGTGTTTCTGATGAGAATCAAAAGAAGCACTGTGTGATGTGGCAAAGGTTTGCTGAGGGTTAATACTGTGGCGAGGGGCCGGGACACCCAAACACTGAAAGGAATCCAAATTGTTGATCGTTTATTGAGGGAAAGAGTGAAAGGGTCTTCACAAAAGATCAGTCAAGACAGTAAATTAAGCGTTTCCCTCCAGTCTAAATGAGCAATGTTGACAAATCTCAAGAAGTTAAATGAAGTTTCTCATGGCGTCACGTCCCTCTAAAGCCAAAAGTGAAAAAGCCCAGATAAAAAGCTAATCTTTTACTGTGAATCACAGGTTGTGTATATTGTACAGTAGTTCTGCCCTGATCGCATGCTCTGAATACAGTTATGGTGATGCATTATTTAGCATAGCACTATAGATCTTATATGATCAGAGTTTGACCTTTCCAGCATCGTGTAGACTTGCAGACATTCAGGAAACTGTTGTTTTAGGAGGTGCCTGATGGCTGTTAACAGTGACACAATAGTGGGAGTGTGTCTAAGACAAATGTTTTTTGAGCAGGACTGGGAGTTTTGCATTGAGTCCATTCTTCTCTTAGATGTAACCCTGAATTATTCGACTTTCCATTTAATCACGTTTAAATTTCCACCGTCTGCTCTTCCTCTTCACTGTCAATACACGTCTGCCTTTCCTCTTTACCGTCTGCTCTTCTTCTTCACTGGCTGCTCTTCCTCTTGTGCTCCTGTTTAGCTGAGTGAGTGGTAGAAAATTGCGTTAGCAGCTCTTAAGGTCATGGGTTTGAACCCAGGGAATGCTCATGCTGATTAAATGTATACCTTGTAATAACAAGCTGTAAATAACCTTTTAAGCACCTTTATTTTTAAAGGGCCACTCCTATTTTTTTTTAATATGCTCATTTTCCAGCTCCCCTAGAGTTAAACATTTCATTTTTACTTTTTTGGAATCCATTCAGCTGATCTCCCTGTTTGGCAGTACCACTTTTAGCACAGCTTAGCATAATCCATTGAATCTGATTAGACCATTAGCATTGCGCTAAAAAAAATAACCAAAGAGTTGCGATATTTTTCCTATTTAAAATTTGTCTCTTCTGTAGTTACAACGTGTACTAAGACAGACGGAAAATTAAAAGTTGCGATTTTCTAGGCAGATATGGTTAGGAACTATACTCTCATTCTGGCGTAATCATCATTGACTTTGCTGCTGTAACATGGCTGCAGGAGGCACAATAATATTACGCAGCAGCCGTAAATAGTCCCCTTAGTACAGGTCTACAGGAGTGTCCACTCCTGCTCCTGGAGGGCCAGTGTCTCTGCAGAGTTTTATTCCAACCCTAATCAAACACACCTGATCCAGCTAATCAAGGTCTTACTAGGCAGACTAGATACTTTGAGGCAGGTGTGTTGAGGGAAGTTTTAGCTAAACTCTGCAGGACACAGGCCCTCCAGGACCGTCTTTGGACACCCCTGCCTTAGTAACTTTCAATGACAGGGGACTATTTTCGGGCACTACGTAATATCACAACACCTCCTGCAACCATGTTACGGCAGCAAAGTCCATGATTATTACGCCAGAATGAGAGTATAGTTCATAGCCATATCTGCCTAGGAAATCGCAACTTTTAATTTTCCGTCAGTCTTAGTACACGATGTAACTACAGAAGAGTCAAGTTTTAAATGGGAAAACTATCGAAACTCGGTTATTTTTAGCGCCATGCTAATGGTCTAATCCGATTCAATGGATTGTGCTAAGCTATGCTAAAAGTGGTAGCGCCTAGGGTTGTTGCAGTGACAGAATTTTCCCACCGGTTAATCAGCGCGTGACAAACCCGGTTTTACCGGTTTCACAGGGTGGGAGGGGCTCATAAATGCACAGAAGTTCGCATTTTACTTACACTTTTGAATTAGATGCAACTGTTGTTTAAATCCAGCGCTTGCGTACGCTGCGTTAAATCGCGTATGAATTTGCTTGCAAATGCGAGTGGAACAGCTGGTTTAAGTGCTTGAGTCAATGTGCGCAGGTACTTCTGACAGAAACCCGCCAGTCCCAAGCAGAGCAACCGGCTATTCCTCCATAAAGCGCTGCTTGAATGATGGGTTTATTATTATTCTTAATGAAAAACACAACAACAAAACGATCTCGCCTATATTAAACATCATATATGTATCTTATAACAAAAACGAGTAAGCACGCGGCTTCTGCCATCGTCTGCTCAGCGCAGTCTGACAGGAATAAATGAAATCTGACACCCGCAGCCGCTGCTCTGTGATGACGCGAGCCTCGCAAACTCTGACTGAAATAAATGAAATCTGACACCTGCTGTTGTGTGATGTGATGCGCGTTCAGCTTCGCTGAATTCAGGGAGCAGACACATTCAGTTGTGTTTGCTCTCTCTAACGAAACTAAATTATTTAATTACAAGAAAGTATCAAAACGACGGTGAAAGACGGTGTCGCGGTGGGCAAGTGATCTAACCGGTGAGAGGCTGAAGCACCGGTAATCACCGTTTCACTGACTATCGCAACAAGCCTAGTAGCGCCAGACCCGGAGATCAGCTGAATGGATTCCAAAATGGTAAAAATCAAATGTTTAACTCTAGGGAAGCAGGAAAATGAGCATATTTTTAAAAAAAGTGGAGTGTCCCTTTAAGAGTGTTGGATACATACAGATAAAAACACTGATCTAAAATGATGTACCAATTCAACATGCATTTTCCAAGTCCTCTTGTTTTTAGTTTTCCAGCTGTTGTTTTTTTTAACAGAAATTGTATTATGGATGAAACAGCTTTTTGCATATTCCTAACACAGGATATACTGTAATTCAACATACAGTAAATTACTTGGTTTTAGTTTTAAGAACCCCCAGCACCCATCCTTTACTGGGTTCGGTAGTCTGCTGTATCTGCTCAATATATCACTAGGGTAGTTATAATCTAAAATACACACAGCTCCTCCTAGGTCCTCCTCAGTTTTTTAATAGGTCAAAAGAGGCAAAAGAAATGATGATGCTGGGCTTTGTCACAAAAACAGAACTGTAATTTACTAGCATGTGACATTTATTGTTCACACGAACTCTATGCTTAGGGCTTTTACCCACATGGCATTTGATGTATTTGCGTATGTTTAACTTGGCTCTCTATTCTGGCTGGTATCACTAAAAATTTCAGTATACGTCATTATTATACTATTTAGGAGACAAACATTTTTCAATTGTACAGTTTATTGTTTATTATTCCTTGCATTTAGTTTCATTTCTCTGATTAACGTTTTGCTTGTGGCTACATTTAAAAATACTTCATATGTACAATATTTGGAACCAAAGATAAAACACGTCATGTGAGTTCATGTATCATTAAATATGCTCATTTATGAGAACCATAATATATTAGTATGAATTACGGACAATACACAGTTTTTGCAAAGTATACAGTAAAACATCATATACAAGAGGACCATGAACTTTGTAAATGTCTTCATCAAAAATCAGTTCAACAGAGTCATTTTCCAAAGGCAGGAAAATTGGTCAGAGTCTACATGTGAGGTCACAACGTCTCCAAGAGACCATAGACCATATAGATGCGTTTTAATAAACCATATAGTCATTTTCTAGCCACAGTCAGAGTTTCAAAGCGTGTGTTTATGTCACATACATATAGTACAACCCCCTCATACACTATTAACTCTTGTAAACAAAGAAAAACTAAACTTCATCTTCTCAGAATATCACGTTCATGGCATACAAATGGTTAATTGCATGTGAATATAATCTACTAAATATTGTACAAATGGAAAAAACTATACAACTATACAAATAACATTAGAGTATATCACCGCAGTAAAGTACCAGAACATACAAAGGTACCGCGTGAGTGATAACACAAAGTTTTTTTTACTATAAACTAAGAGGCATTTTACAGTATCTCATTTCTTTTTTTTCTTTTTTGTAGGATGTGACCTTGTGTTTTATATACACTGATAAAAATAGCTGTGAATAGCATCCAATGAAAATACTGGAAGTGAATTAAAACAGCCTCAGGAAAAGGCGAGGCTCTGAATGCTGTTATATCACTGAACAAAGAAATCCTGCATTATTTTAACACTAAACATTAACACTGAACTCACATTTAGTAGCTCTAGTAAAGTCTGGCCACATTTTTAGTCGTCTCAATAATTTTGCAAACAAGTAACAAGATTTTGCGTAATGAAAATGTGTTGTTCGTAATAAAAATATTTATTTTTTTCAAATCAAAATCATAAAGTGGTTAAAAATAATACTCTATCTGTTTAACTAAACTCTAGACTAGTCCACACTTACCACAGTTAGTATAAATGGCCAAAAGTGAAAGCTTTTGGCACCAAATGAACCTTGTGATGTCATGCCATTTGAACCAATCAAAATGCAGCGACATTGAGGTATTGTCAACAGATCGGAGAAAGTGTAAAGGTTTGACCTTATACCTAATTTTGGCATGTATTGGCTTGACAGATTGGCATCTTTTTTATTGTTCTTTCTAAATAAAATCTCATGAAACTAGGACTGCATAACAACTAATCGCAAATAATCGTTTGCAGAATAAAAGTTTTTGTTTACATCATATATGTGTGTGTTTATTGTGTATAATAATTGTGTATAAATAAATACACACACATGCATGTATATATTTAAGAAATATTTACATGTGTATATACATTTTTATATTTATATATAATTTATATTATACATAAATATGAATACCTAATATATACAAATATTTTTTCTTAAAATTGTACATGCATGTGTCTGTGTATTTATATATACATAATTATTATACACAATACACACACATATATGATGTAAACAAAAACTTTTATTCTGCAAACGATTAGTTGCGATTAGTTGTTATACAGGCCTACTGAAACTAGACATCATACAGCGGGGTCCAAAAGTTAAACTACTTTTATCTTCTTTTCAGATTTGCTGAGATCATGGATTATCAGGTTTGCACAAATTCTAGCAAAAGTTGAACAAACTTATCTGCAGTACGCATATATAGTTTAAAAAAAATTGGTTTAACTTATAAAAGTAAGTTACCTGGTTGCCTTCAATTATTAACTCAACTTTTTTTTTACTAATATTTTAAGTTAAATTAACTCAAAATTATAAGCAACCAGGTAACTATTTTTTTTTTTTTTGTTGAACCAACAAATCTTGCTAACTTGCTTTTAACTTATTCAAAATGTTACTAGTATTATTAATAGGAAAAATTGTAGCATTGTCATCACGAGTGGTCTCAGACTTTCGGACCCCACTGCATGTAAGGTGAGCTTTGAAATATTCAGACCATCTTATAAGCCAACACACCGACATTGCGCTTTCACACAGATAAACTGACTCAGTAGCTTTTTTTTTTCGTTTTCATCCTTCGTGAAAGACAGAAATCACAGAGACACCAGTACGGTTCACACATAAACCACTTTACAGACATGTATACTTAAAAGTAGGTGCAAATTCTGCAAAATTGAAGATATGAAAAAATAAAATCTTGATGGGAAAAACGATAAACAACGGAAGGCAAAACTGCAGAACGGGTTGTCCTCCAGCGCAGTTCACATCAAACAACCATACAACATGTAGGTGCCTGGGGTCAATATTTTCTCTCCTGTTTTTAATCTCTCTCGTTTTTCCTTTAGCATTTTCCTCTTTTGTCGCGCTGCTGGAATTTTCTGAGCCGACGAGCCCACAGGTCTTTCCATGGAACGAGCAGGCTGGTTTTGTCCGCCACCACGCCGCTTTGACTGCGGGAGTCGTCATCATCCGAGCCCATGAGCAGGTACTTCCTGCCGTGTTTGATTTTCGGGCACTTGCACGCCACATCTTTAGCACGAACCCACAGGAGCTGGTCTCCTCTGCGGATGCGGTTTCCACCCTGCTTATACACAGATATGATGTTGATGGTGTATTTCAACCATTCTCCTGCCTTGTCTCCTTTCAGCACGTGAACCTGGACCGCTGCGGAGATGAACAGATAAAGAAAAGTTAGACACAGAAGGATGGTGTTGGGTCTGGTAAAAATGTTTCAAAATACGTATCCTACCTGTCACTGGGGCATTACCCTTTTAAAAATGTCCTAATACAGGATGTACCATTAGGTACAGGTGTATACATTTGGTACCTTTGAGTGCAGCCCCAGTGACAGCTGGGCCACATATTTTGACCGCTTTTTTCTGACGGTGGATGAAGTACTAAAGGCATTAAAAGTGCTTAAAGCACTTTGAAACATTACAGTATTTTTATGGCATCACCTCTCCACGCTGTGATATTTGCACACAATGGACGTTGCTATAGAAACGCTTTCCTCTCCTGATATCGATAGAAAGGAAAAGATGGAGACCTGCCCATTCCGCTCTCTTTCTTATCTTTTGTGTTTAAAAAGTAAGCTTTGCTTGCTGATAGACACAGTGCTTTACTGTAAATTAATCCAAGTACAACCTACAGTATAGGATGTTGAAAGTTTCTCTTTAAATGGAGACTTTTGCTCAGGTCTCTTGTTACTTGCGTATTTCTCCCAATAATCTTACAGTACATGCGTCTACTTAAAGGAATACTCCACCTATTTCATCCAAAATGTTGATATCTTTCTTTGTTCAGTCGAGAAGAAAATAAGTTTTTTGAGGAAAACATTCCAGGATTTTTCTCAATTTAATAGACTTTATTGGACCCCAACAGTTTACAGTTTCAATGCAGTTTAAAATGGCAGTTTTAACGCAGCTTCAAAGGGCTCTAAACGATCCCAAACGAGGCATAAAGGTCTTATCTAGCAAAACGGTAGTCATTTGCGGCAAGAAAAAAAAAATGCACTTTTAAACCACAACTTCTTATCTTGCACTAACCGTGTGATGCGCCTAGGCAACCTGATGTAATGCGTAAGCACGTTGAAAGGTCATGCATGACGAATGCAAAACTACCGTCACAGTGTGGAGAAAAAGGACCATTCTGATGTTGTATGTGGAATGATACTAATGAATGTCTCTGTGTCCCTTTATTGTTTAAAATGGTCCGCAAATGTGCTTTTCAGGTCGCGCTGGCGCCTCACACGGCTAGTGCAAGACGCGAAGTTGTGGTTTAAAAGTGAATTTTTTTATTCTTGCCGAAAATGCAGATTGTTTTGCTAGATAAGACCCTTATGCCTCGGTTGGGATCGTTTAGAGCCCTTTGAAGCTGCAATGAAACTTCCATTTTTTAACTGCCATTTTCCTCAAAAAATTTATTTTCTTCTCGACTGAACAAAGAAAGACATAAACATTTTGGATGACATGGGGTAAATTATCAGGATTTTTTTAAGAAAGTGTAATAATCCTTTAAGAGTTTCAGAAGATGTCTTAGGCCTGTTCCACACGTACACGGGTATTTTTATAAACTGCGTTTTTCCCTTCGCATCCACAGGAACACGCAAAAACCCGGTATGAAGCGCTGTCAATACCATGCCAAACCAACAGATGGTGATATATCCCTATTTATCCATGAAAACCATGTTGGCGAATCAAAAGCCATTGCAGAGTTTCCCCTCAGCACGTCACCGGCTACCCGTTTCACCGGCTACACGACAATGCTGCAACCGGAGTTTTTAAAAATCTTCACCCTAAAAGAAGTTTTCAAAAAGTTTTGTTTCAGTCACCTGATACTGCACTTGCGTGTTGACAAACTGTTAAACATTCACGAGACATTCACGCGGAAATTAATAGGCTTCCATAGGCTTCTGCAACTCCGCTCGCTTCCTGTAATCACGTCACTACTAGAGCAAGGTCCTGATTGGTTAATGTGACGCGTTTTCCGCCAAAGTTCAAAATTTTCAACTTGCGCATTTTCCGCAGCAATGCTCAATTCGCGGCAAAACGCGCTAAACGCCCCATTCGCGCTGCAAGACCTTCAGATGTGCGTCAACGCGTCTTTACATTGATTTAACATCGAAATCACTTGCACTTGACGCCTCTACAGCGGCTGGTCTGAACGCAGCATAATGCCGAGCAATTTTTTTTAATTAAAACTTTCTCATTACAAAATATATTATAAAAGCTTAATTGAAAAAAGTATTCTACTCATTTGACTCTAAAATGTTGGGTTATTTTCCACCCATCGTTGGGTCAAAAAGCGACAAACCCAACACATTGGGTTGTAATTTAACCTATGCTAGGTCATTTCAAACCATTATACGTAGTTCACCAGTCATTTGCAACTATTAAAACCAAGCAAAACCTTCAGACATGTTAACATCCAGTCCGTGTGGTAACTGGTAAGGCAAACAGCTGGCAAAGATCTCCCAGTCACACCATTTTCAAACCTAATCAGACCCACAGACTGCCAGCTAATCTGTACTTGACCTGAAGTGGTTTCACACGGGGAGATTTCCGAGACGCCTGGAGGGGTAAAGACCTCCATTTTGCATTTATCAAGAACTGACCCAGTCTCTACCAGGGAGCCATTTTCGTTACGCCCTCAAACACTCGCGCGCACCCCATAGCCTGTAACCCATGAACCGGCGACACATGTTTAAGAAATATGCCATTACAGCATTGTGTAAAAATGACACAGGAAGTGCTCTTTCTTTCCTAGCTCCCTTTCTTTACCCCCTTGAATGTGAACACTCTCTTTAGAGAGGGAGGCACGGATCGCCCCTGATGGCTGAATGGAATGCCCAAATTGAGCGGTGGGGGGGATGCTGTGAGCAAATTGCACCCAATTTGAGAGAAGAAAAGAAAAGTGTTGGTGCGAGTTGAACGCACTCCCACAGTACCGGCATTCATCGCCTCCGTTTCTCTGGGTCGGAGCCCGATTCCCCATCCAAATAGCAGGAGATAAAAAGAAGGGTGTGCGGAGGGTAACGCTGGCGGGCGAGGGGGGGCACTGTTTATCATCCCTAGCATAGAGAAACTGCCAGAAGAGTCTCGGATGTGCATAAACCTCGTGAGCTATCTGAGCCTGGCTTGCGATCTCCGCTCCAAGAGCAGCGTGAGAATCCTGCCCCGGGTCTCGCTCTTGACTCGCCCTCGACAGAGAGCCTAAATGCCCTGTAATCATCGGTATCAAACTTAGGTGTGAACTCCTTGGATAGCAACCATATAGAAATGTCTTTTTAGTGGCCTGGATAACAATAATGCTACAAAACAAATACAAAACCTAAGGAACTCGAAGCCAAACATCCAAAAAAATGTGCAAATATAGCATCTTGCATTGAATATTATGACATTTGATAGGAACGAGTTACAAAATCACAGTTTGTTAAACATTATAGGGACATTATAGGGACTACACATCTTAACATATATCAATGCTATTGTTTTGTCTAAAGAAGCACCCCAGTATTGTTTTTTTGTAAAGTTTGTTTGTAAAAATGACTTAAAATGTCCTAATATATCTAAGGCCTAGTCCTGGATTAACCTACACCCTGTCCGGGAAACTGACCCATAATGTTTAGTTATCTTGAAAATGCTTTACTATAACACTGTAAGTCAGATCTTTCTCTGTGTGTGTTTAATGCTTTTCCAGGATCACTGGCACAGATTAAATTGAACCCGGCCAAGCTGGCACTTTTCCTGACTGCAAAACGGAGCCTCAGATATTCCATGCGGGTGGCAAACGCTTTCCAGATTTGAGCAGGTAATAGAAAAGTTCTTCCTAGTTCTTCAGCATCTGAAAGATTTTGTATGTACCTGTGTTTGAGACTGTGTAAGTTTTTGAAAATATACATACATGGATACAGACACATTGAAAGTGCTTGAATCTATATTATGCAAGAAGTTTTCTGGAAAAAAAATCCATATTATTCCCTGTGTGGTGTTTATGATAATATCATAAAAATTCTAGACTTTTTAGGCACACGTGCTAAACTGTTCGCTTTAAATGCTTATATCTTCTGTATGCGAATGTTGATTCATACCAAAATGCTTTTTTGAATAGTTGTGTTTGACACATGAAAACGTCTCGGGTTACGTATGTAACTGTTTTTCCCTGAGAAGGGAACGAGACGCTGCGTCTCCCTTGCCAAACTTCCCTGTAACGCCATCTTTGGCAATATATCAGATAGCGATATACTCCCTGGCTCCTGCATCACCCTGTCTTTGTTGTTAAGCATCGCCATTGGTTGAATTTGATATACACATTCAGACGCACTTACCCATGGAGGCGTCACCGCAGTGACGCAGCACGAGTTCCCTCGAAAGGGAACTGTAACAATGTATCTTAAAAGGTAACACAATGTAATTTTGCTCTCACTTGAAATGTGTCCCCACATTTAGTCCTTGAATTTGAGGGTATTGGACCTGGAAAGTCCTTGAAAGGTCTTTGAATTTGAAGTTAACTAAGGTGTGGGAACCCTGATTAAATCAGTTGGCATTTATTTTAAATCTTATCGAAAATATAGGCCTATATATATATATATATATATTCAAAATCTTGGCGTTTTTCCTTTTTAATCTTTTTGCAGATGCCACTTGGTTTGCAATTTGTTAACTAAATCAAAGTTTGTCTTAATTGTCCAAATATATTTTGTACAATAGATATCTATATAATAAAACCAAAGGATTAAAAGCCAATCTTGTATACAAGTGCCTCAAGGGCCAGTTTAATCCAAGTTAAACCCTCCTTTGCATGTGGCGACACGGCACAATCCATCACCAAAGCCCCATTAGATCGTCTGAATAGGATGAGACCATTTTTAGTCGCCTTCACGACAATGTGGAGATACATAAAAACTCTGAATAGGTGAAAAGGTGATGCGGTTGGGGATTCCTCTGTCTGTGATTGAGAAATGAATTTAAAGAGAGGAAGAGGCCCATAGATTTGCCAGATGTCCCGCTGACTTTCTGTGTCTGCGGTCAGTGTGCTGGATCGTGACCCACACGCTGTACACAAGCCGGTCTCTAATCTAATTAGTGCGCCTGATTACCACACTGAAGCTCCGGACTCGCACCCCGCTGGGACGCCCTACGCCCAAACGCTTACACGGGCGCTGACTGCTGCCTCCGCTGTGCGTGTGTGTGTGTGTGGCAATCCTGAGGCGCCCCATACACACACACTGACACACACACAATGCTCTTTGATTCATTGTCATTGACCCCCCAACCATGAGAAAAAGAATGTGACCCTTTAACACTTCTGTCTCCGTAGTGACGGGGTACAAAAGAGGATCGACGGGGAGTATTTCTTTCTCTCTTGTCTTGCTGTCTGTCTGTCTGTCTCTCTCATCTGCCAGCGATGAGCGATGGGCAGATGTAGGTGCGGTGTTAACTTTTAGCATATTCTGGATAATTCACGTCACGTACACTATCAGTCATTTTGCTTTGAATTAATGTCTTTTTTGTGACCTAAACATTTGATCGAAAGGATTGCTAAAATTCAAATGTAGTTTCAATGGAAGTTTTGTGGACAAATTCAAACATCGTAATCCCAAAACTACACTTTGGGTTATTTTTAGGTTGGGTCAAAAAGGTGCAAACAATGTGCTGTTGGTTTAAATTAACCCAGAAAATGTTTATATTTGACCCAACCATGGGTTAAAAACAATCCAACATACTGTAGGTTAAATCAAAGGAAACAGTTAGGTTTGTCACTTTTTAATACAACAATGGGTTAAAAATAATAATAAACACATAATGTGCTTAAAAAGAGTGCTTGGGTGGCTAAAAATCTGCAAAGCCTGCAGCTCTGTCTCCATGTTATTGTTTACAACGTTGTTGTGGTTGATCAAATTGTATTCTTTCGGTAGTGTAATTGTCATACTGTATATGAAAGGGGTATGACGATTCAGGGAAGGATACACAATGATCCAGAATGCTCAATAAGGGAGAAAATCTTTTTTTCATATAACTTCAGTTACGTCCGTCTACACCGCAGCGCAACCCCAGAGTTTTGAAACAAAAAAGTCTGCAGCGTTTATAAAAGTCTCCGTTTACGAGTTTCAAAAACTCTGGAGTAGTCTGGATGACAGGCGTAACCGTAGCAAAAGTGATTAAATGCATTTTTGTAAACATGGCCTAAAGAATGTTGGGTTGTTTTAACCCTTGGTTGGGTAAATATTGGACAGAAACAACTGCTGGGTTATAAATAAACCAATGGAAGTTTGAAATAGAAGTTTTGCATTAGCTACCATATTTTCCAGATTATAAATCGCTCCGGAGCATAAGTCGCATCAGTCGCATGAGTCAAAAATGCGTTTTGAAGAGGAAAAAACTGGACTAAGTTGCACTGGACTATACGTCGCGTTTATTTAGAAAATGATTTCACAAAATCTAAGCCGAAGAACAGACATTTAATCTGGAGAGGCAAGTTATTCAACTAAACAATAGCAGACAGAACAGCAGGCTGAATAGGTGTCCGTATGTTAAAGTAACATAAACAGTTATTTACACGATACACAATAGCATACAGAACATACCTGAGAGGCTGAATAGACTAAATTAACACAACAAGCCGAATGAAGTTCAAAAAGGTCCCGAAGTCATTCCACATCACTGAATCCATTGAATTACATAAATACAGGAGCAGCATAGAGCAGACTCTCGCCGTCATTTCACCAAGTAAGATGTGATCCTGGATCAACATTTTTTGTTGATCCTGGATTAACGTTTTAATCAAAGATACCCCAACCTACCCTTAACTCAAACCCTAACTATTTTTAAACCCTCAAATGAGTGTGAAATAATAGTTTGATGAGTATTTCTTAAAAGCCCCTAACCCAATCCTAAACCTAAATCTAGCATACACACTAATCCTAATCTTGCAATCTGATTGGTTAATGAAAATGTTGATCCAGGACCAACAATGGCTACTTGGTGAAATCACGTTCACCCGGCTGTAAACGGTAATGGTTTCTTTTGGTTGATATGAAATAATTTAGACATATAAGTCGCACCTGACTATTAGTTACAGCACCCGCAAAATTGTGAAAATAGTGCGACTTAAATTCTGGAAAATACTGTAAGTTTTTTTTTGTGACTCATTTTATTTGAGTTTGTGAAACTTAAAGCGGTGAAATTGTTCGAGACACATAAAACTTGAGGGTTGAATAAACTTTTTTCACTGATGTAAGTACTGTTCGGGTTTACAGTTCCGCATTTGGGTTGAAATAACCCAGCATAGGGTTTTTTATAGGTTCTGTCCAATATTTATCCAGCCATGGATTAAAACTACCCAACATTATTTAAAGGGAACACGTATAATGATATAATGTATAGCTTGAACGTAATGTAAGTCCCTTTGGATAAAAGCTTCTGCCAAATGCATAAATGTAAATGTATATTTTAAAATGTCAAAAAAGTTAAAAAGAATGAAGTAGGTATGTACATTTTTTAAATATATATGGGCACATGTTCTAAATTTCTTTGAGACTATGCAATTATGAAAACAGTACAGATTGACGGTATGTATTTTTTTTTACATTGAGTGACATGTTGGAAAGGTTATATGCATTTTATATGCATATAACTCAAATACATGCAAGTCCTAGTGACTATAATAGCTTTTGCTGTCTGTTTAAACTGTGCCGACGGAAGGAAAATCACAGGGTCTGAATGAGGACACATGATTTCCCCTCTAACACCCCTACTAGAAAATGATGTTTATACTGCAGTCAGGAGACCAGAGGCTTAGTCAGTGTTACCTGCTCCATATAACATCAACATGATGAACGACTTCCCTACGAGAACAAACCCAGAGCGGGAACATTTGCGGCCGAGAGTAAAACGAATCATAATGAAATGTAATATCTTGGCTCTTGAAAACAGCGATAGCCGCTACAGATGACCAATACCACCATTAATGTCTCTCTCCATGTTTCATTATCTCTCTCTACTGTATCTCTTTTCCACCATCCCTCCATTAGTTATTTAAGATGCTGATTCAGCCTATGGCAAATGTCTGTATTAATAGGCTCTAATATTTTTTCTCCGAGAGGTACTGAAGTGTGTTTTGGAAAGCGGAGTGATAAGGGAGTCTGGAAGATTGATATTAAATGAGTCGCTTAAAGTAATGAGCAATACGGAGATATTATTATAGATACGGTGCTATGGATTAATGTGGAACGTGCACTTTAAATGGCCCGTGTGGTTGAGAACGGCAGTTTGAGGTATAGATTACCTCTGTATAAGCATAACCTTCACTTCGGGTGCAATATTTTCCTCTCGCTTCGACCACAAACTCACATTTCAATGTGTGCAAAAATGCTGCAGGCAAGCTTCTGTGGCCTACCGTAAAATTTGACAGCTGTGTATATGTGGTTTAGATACCGTGTACGGCAAAAAATAGTTTAAAAGTCATTTTGATCAAGTTTTCCCCTCCAGCACAACTAGTAGAAGATGGAGATAGCAACACCAAAGTCATGGGTTTGATTCCTACGCTGTCCGAAAAATGGTCTCACGCTGTCTTTGGGTCAATACCATTTAGGTACAGGTGTTGGTACCCATATGCACTTTTTGGTAAGAATATGTACCTCTGAGGGACTCATATGAATGGTGTATTTTTTGAAGGGTACTGCGCCAGTGACAGTTAGGGACCATTTTTTGACCATATATGGGAAAATTCACAGATAAAATAAATATTTTATTAGGTGATTGTTTTGGAGGAAAGCGGGTACAAATATTTAAGTGTAAGTAATGTTCATGCAAAAAATACATTTTGTTCTGTTCCAAAACCTTGCATGTGTTGTGTTAAGATCATGTAATGGTGTAGTATTTACTGTTTTTTTACTTTCAATAACTTATAAATGTTTATAACTTTTCTCCCCTCTCATTTTCTCCAGCTTGGCAGTCCTCTTGGACACCACACATTTCAGATCTCTATCCAGACTTGAGGCAAGTCAGGAATGAATTTATGATGTCACACTTTGAAATCAAACATCTTCAGATTTTCTCCACCCAACCAATAACTGCAGGACCTGTAAACGGTCAAAAACAAATCCTGCCTTTTTTCGCTCACACACAGGTGCCTTTTATTGTGGCCTTATGTAAGAGATTTTACTTAAATTACGATACTATTATTCAATGCATTTAAGGGGTTTACATTGATATTATGTATTTTAAGGGCCATTTATAGTGCCCAGTATAAGATCAACCTGATTTTGACAAGTAAGAGAGAACATATTTTGTTGCCCCTTTAGAAATCCCTATACCTTGACCATAACTTATTCCTTAAAATCAGAGGGAAATGACAGGTGAATAACAGTAGCATGAAAGCTGTTTGTAAGCCTAAAGCCCAAGTATAGTCTTTTATTTTTCAAGGCGCCATAAAACGGAAACGATTATCTTACTTTCCCTATGGCGGCGTATATCCAAGTAAAACAGCTTCTGAAATGAATAAAAAGGTAGGGCTGGACTTGAATTCGTCCATCACAAATTGATTGGATTGTTGGGTTGCTATTTGCTAAAAGCTGCGATCTTTATCCGGACCCCGCCCACCTGCCATACCATATGAGAGATTGTTTTGAGGAGATCATCTCTAACATAAATCTATTTTCTTGGACTACAACAAACACACGGATTGTAGGCAACAGTTTACTTCCTGGGATTGGTTACGTAATGAAGAGCGAAATTATCATAAATCCTCCCGCTTGGACTCACAGCCTGTAAGTTAAATCCTGTTAGCAACCGAATCTTTCAAACATGGTAAGGAGCGTCACATTTTCTGCTGACGTCAGAGGTATTCAGGCCAATCACAACGTACAGATTAGCTGGCCAATCAGGGACACAGAGCTTTTCAAATCTGTGCGTTTTAGGAAGAGAGTCAAATCTGGAGCTACAAAAATGTACGGTATACTGTGAAAATACTGTGTTTTTTAACCATAAACCACTCGAACACATTATATTATATCAAATACACAAAATAACGTTGTTTGTTAGCAATGAAATATGTGCACTTTAATGATAATGAGGGCACATGAATTAAATAAAAGTTTTTCATTGCGACCATAACGTGTACTTAACGTGAACGTATGCGCATGGTATACTTTTCATGGAAAGTATTGCTTACATTACTTTTTAGTTACTTTTGCGTTACTTTTTCTTGGCTGAGGCTTGATCTCTTTCAGGCCTTGCAGGTGTTTTTTATGACTGAAAAGCTCTGCATTCAGAAAGTGCAAATTTTATCACAAAAATGTTGAGATCTGGTCTGCCATCTCAGTAATGCGTTACCCCCAACACTGAATATTATATATACACTCTAAAAAATGCTCGGTTTATTTTCAATCCAGCAATGGGTCAAAAAGCAAGAACAGATGTTGGGTTAAATTAACCTAGAAAAAAGTATATTTGACCCAACAATGGATTTAAACAACCCTGCATAGGTTATACAGTACAACCCAAGGTTTTTGACCCAACTCTGGGTCAATTTTTTTTAAGTGCACTTAAGATATAGTATAAATTTAATTTATACAGCATAGCATCGATACTATTTGAAAAAATATTATATAGTTTTTCTTCGCAATAATATCCCTTTCACTTGTGTTAAAACTTTCTAGGTGAGCTTCAGGAAAGCACCTCTGGCTATCTGTTTTACCACTTCCAACCTTAAAACGTATTACTGCATTCTTTAACTTCAATAGACCTTTTATTATATTAACTATATTAGTATTTAAACTGGTGAAATCTATGAAATCTCTGCTTTCAACAGGAACCAGCTGCCCCCTTTGTCCTCTACATGCTGCAAGGCACTTTGAGTGTGTCCATCTGGAGAAACCTGCTGAGTTCACACGCTTTGATGCTATAACATAAACCTTTAGCCCTTGAATAAGCTGTCAGTGCTATGAGAGAGAGAGCGAGAGAGAGAGCCACAGAAGAGACCCAGAAGAAAAGGTGTGTCACGCATCATTCTGAAAAAGACATCAGGTGCTTTTAAATGAAAGCTACTTACCGAAATCTTTTTTGCAGTATTTTTTCATGGTGACCTTCATCTTGCCCTTGGTGGTCTTGCAGTGCGAGTCACAGTCTGAGAATGAAAACAGATAAAAAAAAGTTGTGAAGCAGAAGTGAGTATAACAAGTTTCAAAATGAGTCTTGCAGCTGCATGTGCATGTGGATCTTGGTACGCGCAGTGTTTCTTTAACGGAGCATGAACATGTTCCAGATTTGTTTAAGAAATCCCCCAATTGTTCAGCATTTATACAGTACGTCCTTCATACTCTGGTATTAAAAGGTGTCCTCTTTGGCTCACGCGCACACAGAGGTGCCCCCAAAAAGTATTTGAACAATGAAAACGCTTACAAATGTCCAAAAACCAATTGGGATTTAAGGAATTGTAACATGAGAACACTTTTTAGCACAATAATATTTATTAGATATGCTATGAAGACAATATATTTGGACACTTCCTGTTTGTTGTCAGATGTTAGTGAAGCAGGTTTATTGTGAACCTCCTGTATAGCTCAGGGGTGCATTGCGTTAGCTGCGCAAAAGGTAAAACACACAAACTGCTAAAAACTACGTATACCGTGCAATGCACCGTAAACTGCTTTGGATAATAGCGTCTGCAAATGCATAAATGTAAACCTGTGCACCTGTGGTTACTCTCCTAGGACACTTGTGTGAACCTGATGTGAACTGAGGCCCTGAGACCCCAACAGCACATTGGGTCCACATCTTTATAGGTACTTAATAATCAAATCTTCTTAACTTCTTAACCTAGTTTTTTCTCACCCCAATTATAACCGCCTCCGCTTGGCTGCCCCACCCTCACCGGTGTCAGGGCACGGGGTTCATAGGTCATTCAAACTTCATTCAGACACACAACACAGCCATCACAATGCCTGCAAGAGCGAATCCTCGTTTAAACACAGCTTTCCCCACATAACCCGCAGGTCACCATCCAGCGCTCTATGATTTATAGTTGTAGCGCTTGGATCCATCCAACACCACTGTTGAGACCCCAGAATAAACCTGAGGGCCTCAGCGATGGAGTCCTCCGAGTCACTTTCACTCCAGCCATGCACTTTTTGGACATTCAAATGCCTTGGTGCTCCTCGCACATTTAATTCCCGCCCGACGCGAGCCGAAACCCGAGAGTCTCTCGTCGCGGCTACTTCACGTAGCGTAATAACCTCGAGATTTTTGGAGATGGGAGCGAGAAGACCTTTCAGCTCCGCCTGAATATGGACAAACTTCATTATTTTCTCCAGCCCCCTGTGCAATCCACCCTTTTCATGTCCCTTTATATTCCGTCTGAATGAGATTACCCGGGCAACGGCAAAGCAGGAAAGAACCACCAAACCGAATAAAAAAAAGTTTGAAGGGGAAAGTGGGGGGTGGACGGGCCAGCTCTCGGGGGGCGGGGGGTAGAATTAGGATGTGAAGGATCGTGGGGGGAAGGGGATGGGAGGCAGGGAGCTAGAGGATGCGTTGAGAGTGCCGTCCTAAAGTAAATGAAACTGACGAGTGCGTATCAGCCACGCCTGATTTCCATGTAAATGCGGGAATGAAGGACGGCCTGGCTTTTGTATGACGGCCTCTCGTCCGCCTCATCCTGCCTCTCTTTGATAAGACCAGGCGGCCATTAGGGAATCGGCACAATGCCTAACTCTGCCCTGTTACACCCATGTCCCCCAATAATGGATGTCCCCTGTGGAGGGACAAATGTCTACTTAATACAGTCCATCAAGCCCAACTGTGCTATTGGCAGTGGTACCAGAGAACCACAGAAAGATTTGTGTGTCAACAAATATTTTTTTTTGCTTAAATAGATCATAAACATTTAATTTTATTTCATCTTTGTGTGCTAAGCACTAGACTACAACTACAACTTTGTAGAAAGTGAAGATGGGGAAAACGATGAGGGCAAAACGAAAGCAGCTGGGACACAGCACAGGCCAGATTCAATCCTTTTGAGTATCATGACTTCTGGTTAGTGCTTACTGCTTTGTGTAGACAGTAGACACAGAGTTACTCGGAAATAATTGAGAAATTTCACAGAGCTGATAAAAGCCAGAAACTTTTCGGCAAGCGAACTCTACCTAACGGGACGTCTGCGTCCGGGGCGAAGGCCGTGATCTGGCTGCTTGAGTAATTGAGTATGAATGAACGTACAAGACCGTGTTCTCATTCACAATACAACACTGCGAGACTGTGACCGAACAGCAAACACATTTAAATGAAGCATGTAATCAGATTAAACTCGGACTGAGACAAAACATATATGGACGGGCAGCCTCCGCTCATAGAGTTTGTTGTTTGTTGTTGTCATGAAAAGTGACGTGATTATAATGTACAGTCACCCTGAAGGGCTTTAATGATTGGTAGTTATTTGCTGTACAAAGCAAAAATTATTATTATTATTTATTTGTTAATATTAGTAAATGCATTAGCTTACATGAACTAACGATGAATAATACTCCTACAGCATTTATTAGTCTTTGTTCATGATAGTGAATTCGTTCAGTATTTAGGACGTGAACTTTTTGTGCCTAACCAAGTTGATGTTTTGCATTTTTTACAGTATCGTTCAGTATTTTTGTAATGCATTTTTCCCTAAACTCACCTGTGGGTTCTTCTGGACTGCTGTAGGTCGCTGTAGGTACCGCAATGGGAATTTCTGTAACAAACAATAGGAGAAATAATCAAAACTTGATGCCTAATTTTCTTTATTGTACCTTTAAAGGTGCAGTGTGTCAATTTAGTGGTGAGGTTGTGAATTGCAACCAATAGCTCAGTCCACTGCTCTTCCCTCGCTTTTGAAACGCATAGAGAAGCTACGGTAGCCGCCACCAGAAAAACATGTCATCGACGGAGACAAATTAGTAAAAAAGTTTGTCCGTTAAGGGCTTCTGTAGAAACATGGCGGCACAAAATGGCGACTTCCACGTAAGGGGACCCTCGGTGTATGTAGATAAAAAGATCTCATTCTAAGGTCATAAAAACATAATGGTTCATAATAAAAAGGTCTTTATACACCCCTGATAATATAGTTTTGTATATTATTTGGCATTTCTGTCAAGATATCCTTTTAAAAATTACACACTGCACCTTTAAATGTGCCTCAAAACTGTGAGAGCGAACTATGAAACGAATCATTATTAGACATATTATTAATGAGAAAATTATGGTATCTAGTTTCCTGTCTTAGGCCCGTTGTCAAACATTCTGCTATTCTAATATACACACCAATAAGCGATTTGGGCTTATAAAAAGGCAAGTTGGCAAATACTTCGATATCGCAAAAATTTAATATCACCCTATTAAAACAAAAGCACGTTATTTCACGAAATATACGAGAAAGCAAATATTTTCCCCTCACTGGCTGGGGCTCTCCAGGTTAAACAGCACATTTGTTACCTACGCCGACAAATCAGGAGAAAACAGGCTTTCGTGAGGTTCGCGGGTTTCATTGGCCTACACGTATCCTTGCCAAGCAAATCTGAATGGATTCATGACTCGTATTGTCAAGGGGGCAGATAAATCTTTATTGACGATGTCATCAGTAACTACATAATAGAAGTGCTTAACATTAATAGCCGCGCGTTGTATTGGGCTCCCGGCAAGCGCCTTATCGAGAAATATCAGCTGTTGTGTGGGCCTGTCGTTTATCGGCACACAGACCGGCTGCTGCCTTGTTGATACTGCCAATAAACATATCACCCATCATGCCCCTGGAGCACACGGCGAGATTTATGAGTTGAAAGGCCGTCAGCGGGTTCGGGGCAGAGCGGGTCGTGTGAGCCAGGCCTTCATGGTCTGTTTGGCTTAGCAGAGGGCAATCAACGAGATGTCCATCCAAGGAAATAATGGAACAGGGGACCGATACGGAAATTAAATGGTCCGGGGCCATGAAATCATGAATACTAATATGTGTTTATGCAGAATTGCTATGTGGGTGGTAATGGTAACTAATAACGTATGCTACGACAAGACCAAGAGTCATTTTACGAATAAAGTAAGAGTAGAATTAATAAAGGACTTGTTTGCGCTTTAATTAATAAAAGTTTGATTTCAGACATTGATGATTTCACATTGATTTCAATCTTTTATATTAAAGTTATCAAGGTTATTTTTTCACAGAATGGTATTTACATTATGTAGGATGATTTTATGTAGAAAACAGTAAATCACTAAAATGATTTTTCGACAGTAGCGATATAACTGGTTAAATAAAAAACATATAAATGAGATACAGTGTGGTCCAATGGTCTAGAATTGCTACCCAGTCCTTCCCAATCACTTAAACAGCGCATCTTTTTTTGGTGGTTTTATTTACTGGTTTCTCAATTATTTATTGTTTTTTCAAACCATTTTTGTTTGGGTTTAGGTATTAGATTTGCTTAAGGAGTTTATTTAATAAACAGGTTTCTCCATGTTTTTGTCTATATTTAAGCCATGGTCGCTTGGAGGTTAGAATTGGGGTTTGGATGTCATTTTTATATAACAAAAAGTTGTTCTAACCCTAAACCCAAGCGAAAATGATAAAAAAAATATATATATATAAAAAAAGAGAAACCAATAAATAAAACGACAAAAAAGATGCGCCGTTTAAGTGAATGGGAAGAACTGGTGTATCATATGCACGCCAAAATGTAATTTGGTATGTATTGCACGTTTTTTACACTTCGTGCTATTTATACGCAACTCCATGAGACTGGGTTGAGAATTCGTACATATTTTACGACTTGGCTAATGCGTATGAATTCGTACAAAGTTAATCTTGCAAAAACATACAATAAGGCTATCAATGGAAAGGCTATCTGCAATGGAAACGCAGCTACAGTGTGCTTTAGGAAATCCAATCTTTGTTAAAATTTTACAATTTAACATTGTTAAAATTGTATTCACTGCAAAACAATTATCTGCCAATAATAATGTCTTTTTGACAGCCAGTTAAAATAATGCAGTATTGCTTCTTACATTAAAGGGGACATACCATGAAAATCTGACTTTTTCCATGTATAAGTGCTATAATTGAGTCCCCAGTGCTTCTATCAACCTAGAAAATGTGAATAAGATCAACCCAGTAACTTAGTTTTGGTAAACCATTCTCCACAAGCATGTGAAAAAATACATCATTGAAATTTGGCTCCCCTTGTGATGTCAGAAGGGTATGATACCGCCCCTTAATCAGCACTATCCAACCACGCCACTGCCATTTAGTACAGAGATCAGCTCATTTGCATGTTAAAGGACACACCCACATTTTTGCTCACACCTACATAGTGACAATTTTAACACGCTATAATAAGTTATCTATATAATATTTTGAGCTAAAAATGCATATATGTACCCTGGGGACACCAAAGATTTATTTGACATTTTTAAAAAGTCTTGTGAAATGCCCCCTTTAAAATATATATTTTTTATATAAAGCAAAATTATTTTTTGCAGTGCTTACATTTGATTTGTGACCTAGAAATAGTGCACTCCTCCATATATTTCTTATTCATTCAAACATTTTTTTTTTACTTTAACATTGCACTACTTTCTGTTTGTTTTCAGTCATTCAACTTAAAAACCTCCAGATTTTTTACAGCATGAGAGCAGTATGATCTCAGACGTTTGGACCCCAGTGTATTACTTTCATTAGGGAAATATTTCTAAATATCTTGATCAAGCATTTTCAGTCACCATGCTGTTTCAATCTACCGAGCCTGAGCACTCCATAAATAACTTAAATGGCATTTTAAACACAAACATCCTTAAAAAGACTAATAATTAATGCAGACAGATGAAAAATCGGGCGGTTTGGTCTTACTGATACAAGGGGCGATGGGCGAGCGGCTCTGCTGGTAGCCTTTAGCGCAGCGGTTGCAGGTGATGCCAGTCACGCCGTCTTTGCACGGGCATTGCCCGGTTGTCTGGTTACAGGTTTTACCGGCTGCTCCGACTGGATGGCAATCGCAGGCTGGAGAAAATGAAACAAAACTGCTGTTTAGTAATGATGCATTACTATCAACTAAATGTAATGGCTACTTTAAATTACATACAGGTCAGATCACTTGATTTTCCACTTTCAAGATGCATTCTATAAATTTTGTAACACAATTAGTAACATAAAAATGTAATATAGGAATGCATTTTCAAAGCATTGCATGTATTATTGTTCAAAACTACAGTATATTGATCACTGCACTGTTAAAAAAATGAAAACAAGTTATGCAAGTCAGTTCAACCTACTATTTTAAGTTTCGACTTGTGACAAATTGACATAACTTATAAAACTAAGTTGAAATTGTTTAACATAATTTGTTAAGTTAAATTAACATAAAAATATCTAAATCATTTATTACGGTGTGATGTTAAATCTCAAGGTCTCTGGTAGTCTGCACATGATCATTTTTGGCGAGGCTGAAACTTTAGTCATGTTTATGTGTGCAGGTTATGCCCCTTGAAACTTGGTGGTGGTTGAGGAGATTCCCCCGTTCATATGTAAAGCGCTTTGAGTACTGAGAAAAGCGCTATATAAATGTAAGGAATTATTATTATTATTATTATTATCAAGTGTAAAACTTTAATTTGAGCTCTTCCAAACCTCTGTTTCAAATTAGTATGTGGACGTAAAAGAGCAGTTATGGCCCACACCTGTTTCTACGTTCGTGTCTGGACTCTGTCCAGATTAACATGTGAACGTGTATGAGTCTGGGTGTGTGTGTTTCTTGTAGTCCCCCACTGTATAAAGGCAACAGGTACCTTATGTGTTAATCATTTTCGCGATCGGACAGTGTTGTCATTTGCGGGCGCTGCTCGGCGCTCCCTGTGATCAAGTTTCCAGCGTAAATGCTCTTGGCAAAGACAAAACCCCAGCAAATAAAGTCTGAGTAATGTTCCCATTAATGACGGAACGTTAAGCACTTCAAAGGTGCTCTGGTTAAGCTGTTAGTCGGGACGATCGCACATTTAATGTGAGATTTTTTTTGTCCGATCGCTCTGCCAAACGTTTACAATAAAGCTGCTTGTTTGAAGTCTCAACTCTTCCCTTCAGGCCTTCAGATATTTTTATGTAGTCAGGAATTCATTTGGAAATCACTCGTAGTGGTCCAGCCGTAGCGAGAACTGTGAGCTCTTGGAACGGAGAAGTTGATGAATATTAGAAGTCACTTCTTGAATTAGTAACAAAGGCAGTTGTACGTCTCAGATTTATGTCTACTCGGGAAAGGTTGCAAACGGTGCCAAAAAGAAATCGTTGTTCTGAAAAGAAGAGACGTTTGGTTGTACGTCATTCAACTCTGTTAACGGTTCGTCGCGCCACACAAAGCGCACCACTCGGTTAACCTCCTCGCACTTACAGCTTATTCCAGCGCTGTTTGATGTTAATATATATTGCCAAGCTAAAGTGAAACTTTAATGATAAAATCCTGAACACTGTAGTGGAGAATTGCTTTAGCAGCGCGGATGCTCACAGGTTCGAATCTTAGGGAAAACACGCTGTGGAAAAAAGTATCCGCTAAATGCATGAATAAAAATATAAACGCACATATATTTAAATATGTATAGATTTATATAATTTATTTATTTCCCAACAGCTTGATGTACTGCATTCTGGGATTGCAAAACACTTTGATATCTGTAGAGACTTTTTTTATCTAAAAAAAAATATGATTAATTGCCTAATTCCCTGATACAAACAAAACTGCAGATAATTACAAACCGTTCTGTAGGATTGGAAGTTTTAGACCAAACAAGATCAGTAATTGAAACAATCCAGATGCATATTGTTTTGTGAATTGACAGCCCTCCAGGGATAAACCATTTATGTTGACATCATGCTTTGGCATCTTCAAAACAGAAACATGATTTACAGCGTTCAGATTTGCCTCACTTTCGCCATTCCCGAGGGTCTAGCTCGTGTTAATAAGTCCTTCACGTTGCGCCGGGATGCTTTGAATTTCAATGCCCACTTAACGTTTGTTAAAAAGCAGCAGTTACCGCTCCGCTCTTCAGCCACCCACCAACCAGCCCACCTCCTGCTGAATTACGACATCACTCGTACGCCTTCACAGACGACCCTGCAGCTCGGCAGCCCATAATCTAAACCAGAGCTACTAATAATTTAGCGGCGGTAAGAGGAGATGCCGGGGAACGAGCGTGGAACAATGTGTTGTAGACTCTAAAGTTCACGTTGGCTTTTGAAAAGTTTAAGCAGAAAGGTGGATATAGAGAGAAAACAAGTGCGGGCCGCTGGCGTAGCCCTGGTGGGCGACATGGTGTTTACACTGTGCTTGATGAGGAATGAAGTTGTTAATCTGGGAAGTAAAACATGAGGCATTCCAGGCTGCCACAGACAATGAATCTGGGTTTGGACTTGATTTGTCATGGTAGTTCATGTAACTCCTTGTTATTTACAACCAATATTCCTTTTTCTTCCAAATGACCCCCTATAGAATTTTCATCAACGTTGAACTCTGCTGGCACGACGTCGCGTTTTTCCTGTCCAAAACAAGCACAATGAGATGGTTGGCTGACTCGAGCAATAAATACGAGCGACGTCACAACACAAGCGCTTTGTCACCTGAGGAGAGTGGAGCAATCAGCTTGGGTTCGGGGTCGATTTCTTAAGCCAAAATTTGAGAATTGTAACTGGAACCTCTTAACATTTCCCGGACGAACGTCGACTTTAGCGGCCATATATGTTAAGGTCATTATAAGAGGCCAGGCGAGAGTGCTACTTACTGTGCAGTATGTATAACTAGCTCACCTCCATCCCTCCCATTTGGCCCCCATGCATCCCGCATATAGCTTGAGTAAATGTTTTGGCTGGCAGAGAAGAGTTGTTGAAAACCATTTGTTACCTCTCCCGAATCAGATGCATTCCTTTTGTGATAATACGCAGCAATGTCAATAAAACAAGCGTAGTGTTTGCCATCCATCACATCTGCGTTTTGGATACCGACGGCCCGTGAAAATTAAGCTACCCCGCGATTGGGTAAGCGGCCTCTCTCGTATCAATTATGCTGCGGTTTGTTGAAGCTTTTAGTCCGGCTCGGATGAGAACTAGTTATCTTGGCATAAAGTTGAGAAATGTGCAATTGCACAAAACTTTTTGGGAGTGATTGAACTAAGGGAGCGGCCGAGGGTCATTATGGTGAAACTACACTCTTAAAAATAAAGGTGCAATTTTTCGGATAAATGGTTCGTTTCCTCTGAATGTTTTTTCTCTGGACTATATTAAGATCAGTAAAGAACGGTTCTTTAAAGGATGCTTTTTAGGAAACAAACATTTTTATTTAACTCTTTCCCCGCCATTGACGAGATCTCTCGTCAATTAAGAGAAAACGCTTCCCCGCCAATGACGAAATTTTCCGTCTTTCCACAATACCGCTATTATCCAGGTGGCGCAACCTTCCGCAACTTTTTAAACCCGGAAGTATTGCCCTATGGCAAGCTGCTGCATGTCTGTGTCTGTTTTAAAGATCGCTCTGAATGGGATCTCTATGAAAGGTCCGTCACAAAAATAGAATTATCTCTGCTTTTTGCTCAAAATATGGTGTTTTTGCAAAAACCTACCCATATTCAAAAGCTGATTGCAAAAGAACCACTGAAGGTAGGATGAAACGTTTTTTTTTGTTTGAAAGCAGAGGGTCTGTTCTTTCATTTGGTATATTGTATGTTTATATATTTAAAGAAGAACATTTTCTGGAAGGCATTAAACTTTGGTGAAAATAATGAAAAACGCTGGCGCTGGCTGGCAACTTTTTTTTAAAAACGCTGGCGGTGAAAGAGTTAATGGCATCACTGTGAATAAATTTTTTTAGTGTAGTTAAAAAAAATATTTAGTGCTCCTGTATCTTAACTGGTAAATGCATGTGCATGGTGCTAGCAATAGCGAGGTAATGGGTTCGATTCCCAAGGAATGCCAAATGTATTAATCAGTGTTGTGGTACTCGAGTCTCGGTCTTGGACTTGGTCTCAAAACCATATTTTAATGGTCTTGGTCTTGTCATGGACTCGTGAGCATTTTGACTCGGTCTCGACTCGTACTCGAATACATTTGGAATCTGACTTATTCTCGAGTCCACACGAGTCCCTTTTAAAATATATTTTACTGTTTCTTTAAACTGATGTAAGATTGACACGTACAGTGATTGGTGATTTGATTCTGTTCTATCAAATTCTACGGCTGTCCTTTTTTACTTAACCTGCGCCCTGTCTTATTATAATCTCTTTCAGCTCAAACCCACTGTAATTGTGCAAGTTAAGCAAATAAATTGTGATTTGGTTCAGATTCACGGGCAACAACTTTTTCAGGCCTTTGCATTATATTTTTTTATGCTGGAATGCATGATGGGAGCTCTCCCGAACCCTTTAAAGGATTGCTTCACTTTTATAAAAAAATCCTAATTATTCACTCAACCCCATGTCATCCAAAATGTTGATGTCTTTCTTTGTTCAATTGAGAAGAAATTAGGTTTTTAAGGAAACATTCCAGGATCTTTCTCAACTTAATAGACTTTATTGGATCTCAACAGTTTAGTTTCAACGCAGCTTCAAAAGGCTTTAAACGATTCCAAACAGGCATAAGGGTCCCATTTAGCAAAAAGATTGTCATTTTTGGCTAGAAAAATAAAAATATGCACTTTTAAACTACACCTTCTTGTATTACACTTGCTGTGTGAGTTGTCAGCGCGACTTTACGTATTACGTAGTCACGTCGAACGGTCACGCATGACGCATGCGAAACTACCGTCCCAGTGTTTACAAGTGTGAAGAAAGAGGACCGTTCTGACGTTGTACTAATTAATGTCTTTGTGTCCGTTTATTGTTTAAAGTGGTCCGCAAGTGTGAGTTTCACATATGTGATGCGTGACCTTTCAAGGTGATTGCGCAATACGGTGAGGTCGCGCTGGCGCTTCACACAGCTAGTGCAAGACGAGAAGTTGTGGTTTAAAGGTGCATACTTTTTTTTTATCGTTTTGCTAGATAAGACCCTTATGACTCGTTTGGGATTGTTTAGAGCCATTATTTAGAGCCTGCAATTTTAAACTGCAAAGTGTTGAGGTCCAAAATAGTCTATTAAATTGAGAAAAATCTTTGAATGTTTTCCTCAAAAAACTTAATTTCTTCCTCGTAAATTAGTAAATTGTCAGGATTTTTAAAATGAAAGTGAAACAGTGGTTGGTTTTCATTGTGTAATGCACATTTCTTAGTATATGTGACCCAAAAAAACATACAGTTTATGCTGGATGATTTACCTTTGCATGCCCGTCTATGTGAGATGGCTTTGGTCATGTCTCTGTAGTAGCCTTCTTTACAGTAATGGCAGTGACGTCCGGCAGTATTATGTCTGCAGTTGAGACACACACCTCCACTTCTTCGCCCTGATAGCTTATATAACTCCATGTTGAAGCGACAGCGACGGGCGTGAAGGTTACAGTGACAGGCTGTGAGGAGAGATCGACATCGAGAAAACAAAAGGAGAGAGAGGTTTAGTGCCAGCTGTTAAAATGTTGCCAGTACATTAACAGATCTATTCCCTGTGTGCCTCTACATTCTTAGAAAAAAAATAGTCAAGAAGCGGCGAGGCGATTGAAAGGTTGATGAAAACCTGATGGGATTTTTTGTATATCGGTAAGAGACATAAATGTTCACATTTACAGTGTATTATTTTTTTTATCTACTATTGCTTTATTGCCATTTTATTTTTATGGCTTAGCCCTCCTCATGATGTTGAATCGGAATTTGAAGTGATGTAAAGTGATTTAGGGGGTGTTTCTGTCCCCCGGCGATCGTAGAAACCCATCGTACAGTGGAAGAGAGGAAGGCGAGAGCTTTGACTGGCGTCTTGAGAGCACTTTATTATTTTAATGACATCATTGCATCTCTGGGACTCTGGCCATTATAATATTTCATTAAGAGACAATGGCTTCATAAAAGCACTCACTTATGCACACACACACCTGTTCATGGTTTGGACCCCTAACCTTTCCTGGCTATTAGAAGTCAAGCTTTTATATCACACACATTATTCTTTGTCAATAATTAGGCCAGAATCCACAAACCAAAATGTTTATTATCTATTTATATAGCCCTTTATACTTGCATACGTTTTAAATACTGTAAATATTCTTGATACACTTTATTTAATAACTGACACGTTTAATAGATATTTACGTGATGTGTTTTCTCAAACTGGATCCTTTCATTATGTTCCTTTGTCTTTAAAGGTAAAGTGTGCCATTTCCAAACTATAAGTGGCACAAAATAGAGTTTTAAACTGGTTTATCAAACACACTTTGCACATTAAGATGGGACAAAAGACCTTTATCAGTCCATAACAATGTTTTATGACAAACATTATCTTGTGTTCCACCAATGTGCTTAAACACTTTGTTGAGATGCCAGACTGATACAGATGTATTGAGCTGCAGGAACCGCAAAAGAGCCTTCTCACACCCGCTGAAGAGTCGAGGGGCGAGTTACTAAACAGGGACATAAACTGTCTCTCACACACGCAGAAAATAAACCGCTGTCAAGTTTCCCTCCAACACCTACAACTAGTGTTGCTTTCGTCAACGAAAAGTATGACGAAATATAGTCGTCAACGAACCTTTTTCACGTGACGAAAACGAGACGAGACGTAACGAAAATGCTGGTCATGTGACGATGACTATAATAAAATGTATAATGCAATATTGTTGACGAATAAAAACGAGACTAAAAGTGGTTTACAAAATAAAAACTAGGCTAAAATGTCTCTTCATTTTCGTTGACCAAAACGAGACGAGACGAAATGTTATAACGTTATTTCGTCTTTTACCCATCTCAGCATCTCCGCGCCCCCACCACCTGACTGCAGGTGATCACGTGTGTTGTTGGCGCTGCGTAGATCAATCAAAACATGAAAGTACCGCGAGAGTGAGTAGAAAGCATGCGGAGCAGTCTGCTCTCGCGATGCTTTGATATCATACGCCACCATTTGCACGTTAATGGGCATTTCAAACAGTGTACGCGGCAACCTCACGACATGCGGAAAGCGGAGAAAAGGGGGCGGCTATAGAGGTGAAGCGGAGTTGGTCCACAAGCCTTGCTCGTGCACCTAAGATCCTCTCCCTTTTACGGACACGACTCTTCATGGCAGTCGCTGTTGAAGATAAACACATTTCCACTAAATGCTGCACAAAACGCTTCCACTACACGAGAAACGCTGTAGCCGCGCGGCGATTCCGACCGGGAAGATGCAGCATTCTGGCTCCAAATGTAAAAGAAAAGTCCAAAATAAATCCCGTGCATCACTTTCAGGTCAGTTCAACAAGCCTGTTAAAATCTATAGCTTTGATTGCTGACACCACCAGTATAACAATGTACAAATTTATATCATGTAACAGTTGTTTAAATGACATTGTGCTGCGTTGCGTTTTGAAACATTGTAAATATATCTATGCTAAAGACATTCGTTGTTTTGTATATGTTTAATAACTACACTTATTTATTATTTAAATAAACAAAACATACTTCGCTGAATACTTGAGTATTAAATCAATCAAACACCTGTACTGTTGAGAACATAACCATACATACCAACTTTGCTTTTCTTAATAGACATCTGATGTTTTCTTAAAGCTGACTTTTAATTTACTTACAAGAAAAACATTTAGTAATTCTCCAAAATCGCTTGGATTTATACTGACATTTAAGATCAGCTTTGTCACATTAGATTAAGCCAAAGTCCATTAGGTACACTGGTGGTAACGTACAGATGCAGAAATATAAACTATAATAATATATAGTTACATATGTATGATTGTAGTTTGTGCTGCTGTCAAAATACAATTATAAATGTTAACAATAGCATATTTCTATTCTCACACATACTATAGTTGTGTGTGACCCATTTGACCTTGTGTGTGTGTGTGTGTGTGTGTGTTTGCTTAGACTACTTTTGTTTTGATTATGTAGACTTTTATGTAGACTCTTACGAACAGTCAAGTCACTCACTCAGAGGATAGTAAAATAAATATCTATTCAAATCAGAGCATCTTCCATGTCTGGAATGGATGTATTCTTGGGTCTATAAGGTAACAATAATATAACTTTTGTTTGAAATGGGTTTGGCTAAAAGAAAATATTGTTTTGTCTATAATACTATTAGGTCATTATACTATATGGGTTAAATAGAATTGCATTACTAAAAAGAGACTAAATACAATTTCACTGACTAAAACTAGACTAAAATGTCATCAGTTTTCGTCGACTAAAACTAGACTAAAATAGTAATGGATAAGTCTGACTAAAATAAGACTAAAATGGCAAGAATTTTAGTCGACTAAAACTTGACTAGACTAAAAAGAGTATGACGTGACTAAAACTAATAAAAACTAAAATGACAGCTTGACACAAAGACTAGACTAAAACTAAAATGAAAACAGGCTGCCAAAAACAACACTACCTACAACACTTACAGCACTCCGCATACCAAGTCGCTCAAGTCTCTCTCTTTCTCGCTCGCTCTCATGCTCTGTGTCCCTCAAAATGCAGCATGAAGTTAAAACAACTTGTTTATGCAAGTCAGTTCAACCTGCTATATTAAGTTTTGACCTGTGATAAGTTGACATAACCATTTGAGCTAGCTTGGAAATGACTGTAGATAACATTTTTTTTAGTGAGATAACTAATATCATGCACCTGTTTGGAAATCTTATAGAACTCAAGTCTGCTTGAAGGGGACATATCATGAAAATCTGACTTTTTTCATGAGTAAGTGCTATAATTCTGCCCCCAGTGCTGCTTTCCACATAGAAAATGTGAAAAAGATTAACCCAGTTACTTACTTTTGGTAAATCATTCTCTATAACTGTGGGTTCACACCAGCCGTGTTTGAGACGTGAAAATCGCGTCTTCCGCGTCTTGCTTGCCACTTGAACATTTTGAGTTTACTCGCTTCATTCGCGCGTGAAAGCAGCGCATGAAATTCTAGTCATCGAGACATTCACGTGGAAATTAGCGTCATGGGAGGGGCTTCTGCGACTCCGCTCGCTTTCTGTAATCACGTCACTACTAAAGCAAGCTCCTGATTGGTTATCGCGGGGCGTTTTTCCGCCAAAGTTAAAATTTTTCAACTTGTGCGGCATTCGCGCGAACAAGACGTGCGAATGAGGTGGAATCGTGTGTACTGCGCAGCACTTAAAGCCTCATTCGTGCCGCGAGACCTCCAGATGCAGCATGAGCATGTGAAAAAATAGGTCATTAAAATTTGGCACCCCTTGTGATATTACCACCCCTAAATCTGCACTATCCAACCACACCACTGCCATTTAGTGCAGAGATCAACTCATTTGCATTTTAAAGGAGAACCAAAAACTACACATTTTTGCTCTACAAAGTGGCAGTTTTAACATTAGTGTTGTTTTTGGCAGCCTGTTTTCATTTTAGTTTTAGTCTAGTCTTTGTGTCAAGCTGTCATTTTAGTTTTTATTAGTTTTAGTCACGTCATACTCTTTTTAGTCTAGTCAAGTTTTAGTCGACTAAAATTCTTGCCATTTTAGTCTTATTTTAGTCAGACTTATCCATTACTATTTTAGTCTAGTTTTAGTCGACGAAAACTGATGACATTTTAGTCTAGTTTTAGTCAGTGAAATTGTATTTAGTCTCTTTTTAGTAATGCAATTCTATTTAACCCATATAGTATAATGACCTAATAGTATTATAGACAAAACAATATTTTCTTTTAGCCAAACCCATTTCAAACAAAAGTTATATTATTGTTACCTTATAGACCCAAGAATACATCCATTCCAGACATGGAAGACGCTCTGATTTGAATAGATATTTATTTTACTATCCTCTGAGTGAGTGACTTGACTGTTCGTAAGAGTCTACATAAAAGTCTACATAATCAAAACAAAAGTAGTCTAAGCAAACACACACACACACACACACACACACACACAAGGTCAAATGGGTCACACACAACTATAGTATGTGTGAGAATAGAAATATGCTATTGTTAACATTTATAATTGTATTTTGACAGCAGCACAAACTACAATCATACATATGTAACTATATATTATTATAGTTTATATTTCTGCATCTGTACGTTACCACCAGTGTACCTAATGGACTTTGGCTTAATCTAATGTGACAAAGCTGATCTTAAATGTCAGTATAAATCCAAGCGATTTTGGAGAATTACTAAATGTTTTTCTTGTAAGTAAATTAAAAGTCAGCTTTAAGAAAACATCAGATGTCTATTAAGAAAAGCAAAGTTGGTATGTATGGTTATGTTCTCAACAGTACAGGTGTTTGATTGATTTAATACTCAAGTATTCAGCGAAGTATGTTTTGTTTATTTAAATAATAAATAAGTGTAGTTATTAAACATATACAAAACAACGAATGTCTTTAGCATAGATATATTTACAATGTTTCAAAACGCAACGCAGCACAATGTCATTTAAACAACTGTTACATGATATAAATTTGTACATTGTTATACTGGTGGTGTCAGCAATCAAAGCTATAGATTTTAACAGGCTTGTTGAACTGACCTGAAAGTGATGCACGGGATTTATTTTGGACTTTTCTTTTACATTTGGAGCCAGAATGCTGCATCTTCCCGGTCGGAATCGCCGCGCGGCTACAGCGTTTCTCGTGTAGTGGAAGCGTTTTGTGCAGCATTTAGTGGAAATGTGTTTATCTTCAACAGCGACTGCCATGAAGAGTCGTGTCCGTAAAAGGGAGAGGATCTTAGGTGCACGAGCAAGGCTTGTGGACCAACTCCGCTTCACCTCTATAGCCGCCCCCTTTTCTCCGCTTTCCGCATGTCGTGAGGTTGCCGCGTACACTGTTTGAAATGCCCATTAACGTGCAAATGGTGGCGTATGATATCAAAGCATCGCGAGAGCAGACTGCTCCGCATGCTTTCTACTCACTCTCGCGGTACTTTCATGTTTTGATTGATCTACGCAGCGCCAACAACACACGTGATCACCTGCAGTCAGGTGGTGGGGGCGCGGAGATGCTGAGATGGGTAAAAGACGAAATAACGTTATAACATTTCGTCTCGTCTCGTTTTGGTCAACGAAAATGAAGAGACATTTTAGCCTAGTTTTTATTTTGTAAACCACTTTTAGTCTCGTTTTTATTCGTCAACAATATTGCATTATACATTTTATTATAGTCATCGTCACATGACCAGCATTTTCGTTACGTCTCGTCTCGTTTTCGTCACGTGAAAAAGGTTCGTTGACGACTATATTTCGTCATACTTTTCGTTGACGAAAGCAACACTATTTAACATGCTACAATAAATTATCTATATGATATTTTGAGGTAAAACGTCACATATGTACTCAGGGGACACCAAAGATTTATTTGACATTGATTAAAATGTCCCTTTTAAGTTTCTTAGTTAAGTTTTATAAATCAATACATTGTTATATTTGTGCCAAAATGTTTTACTCTGTTTATACACCTTGGAAACCTTTTCTGCATATGGTATATGTAGTCTCTAACCTTTGTTCTTTGTTTCTAAAATTAGCTCGTTTTTAAAACAGTTTCACGAAGTATTTTGTATATTCAAACCTCAGGGATACCGTTTGGCACGCTTCATCGTCACTCGCATTGCTAGCACGGAATATTATTTATTCATCCAGGTCTTTGTAGAACTGACACTGAGCTGAAATGTGAAAGCCGCTCAGCTGACCGCAGCTCCATTGTTCAGAACAGAAACCAGCTCGAGCTCTTACAGAAGCCCTGCGGGGTGAGAAAATGGTTGATCCCCAGAGAACTGAAATGTGGAGCGAAAGGTGTAAAGACAGAGCGATGTGTCAGGCTAAATGAGATGGTAAGAATGTGCTTAAACGAACCAAATCCTGCCATTAGGGCTGCCATTGAGGGTTTCCATATGGTGCATGTGGACCAGAGAGGGTGTGGAGATTGGTCAAATCGACATGCCATTTGTTTTCAGTCCGACAGCAGAATCTTAGCTTGAAATGATTGTTTATTAAATACATTTATATTTAAGTGTATATATAAGCAAAACACTGTAAAAAATTACTGTAAAACACATCTAAAATCTGACAGTAATGTACTGATCTCCATTAAAACAGTAATCTACTGTAGAAAAAAACTATTTACTCTGAGCAATATTTTGCACTTTAAGCAACTGCTATTACACTGTAAAATCAACATATATATTTATGCTACTTTAACTTAAAAAATTAAGTTAAACAACTTCAACCACTGTAAAAAAATTGCTGTAATTTAATGCATGCAGCTGGTTGCCAGTAACTTACTGTAGATTTTAAATGTATGTTATTTACTGGCAACAGTTTGTTTAAAGTTAAATGAACATTAAACAAGTCTTTGTCTTTACAAAATAAAACTATAAAATAACAGCTTTATGCAAAGCATACTGGGAACCAGAAATCCTCATCAGCCTTTTTTTGTTTTTTCCTTCAGATTTTGTTTCCCAGAATGCTTTGCAGGAGGCTGTTATTTTAGTTTTATTCTGTAAAGATAAAGAAGACTTGTTAATGTTAAATGTTCATTTAACTTTGAACAAACTGTTGCCAGTAAATAACATAAATTTAGTTTTTATAAGTTAAGTCAACTATTCACAGGTCAAAAACTTAAAATAGTAGGTTGAATTGACTTGCAAAATCAAGTTGTGTTAACTTCATGCTGCACTTTTACAGTGTAATAAATTAATTTATTAATAATTAATAAAATTAATAATAAAGTAATTTCACAGTATGAATCATGTAAAGTTACAGTTTATTTCCAGCATCTGTGCTGTTAGTAGTTTACCGTTATTTTACAGAAAAAATTACAGCGTACAGTAAAAATTTAATCATTTAATATTTGGCACCTCATACGATTCTGGAATTAAGCCGTTTTGTGGATATGCAAACACATTTGGTATCTTCCAGTAGTATGAATAGCCTACTTTGAAATTAATTTTTTTAACCTGAACTGTTCTTTTTTTTTAGATTATTAATATAATAAATTTTTATTTGCTTGTCACTCCTTAATAATCTTCCCCTGCATAATATATTATTTGCTTCCTTTTAAAAGGTAGAATGCAATGATCCTTAATTATACAGAAATTGTTACAAGCACACTTTTTACCTAAAGCAGCTTTGTTGCAAACTCTTTTTTTTTTATCTTTCCTCTCCCACATGGCCATCTGGAAAAGTTGCACTTCACTGCGGTACGCTGTGATGTAATGACGGGTAAGAAAAAAGGGGGCGTCTCTGTTACTCTGTAATCGTTTGCCAGCACCAATTAGCGGGGCAATTGGACCTCCCTGCTTTTCTGTTTGTCTAACTGCTTGTGAACACCACCAGTTGCCTAGAGAAAGTGAGATACAAAGTCTCAACAAATACGATGCGATCCAAATACAACCACAGGAAAAGACAGCGCAGAGCTTATTTTCCTGCTAACTGCCTGTGAAATTGCTACTGCATTCATCACAAATCAGATAAACGTTGTTAAGACCAAAAGTTATTATAACCTTGAAATGGAATTATGGTTAAGCCCATTTTGGTATTATTGGATTACACAGTTAATTATTAACTAGTTTACTACTTAATTTCCTGCACTGTTATGTTGAATATTGTTGACAAAAAAAGAAATTAGAGTTACTGACATGAATTAGAGTTAGAGTGCTATTCTTGTTAAAGGGCCAGTTCACCCAAAAATTTCTCACTCTCATGTTGTTACAAACCTGTATAAATGTATTGGTTCTGATGAACATGAAGGAAGATATTTTGAGAATTTATGAGAAAAAAAGTTCAAAATCCCCATTCACTTTCATAGTATAATTTTCCTACTATTAAGGGAATGGGGCTCATGATTGGGTTGGTTAAAAACATTCCTCAAAATATCTTCCTTCGTGTGTAACTGTAAAAAAAACTTTGCTGCCTTAAAAAATTATGTTGAATCAACTCAGATTTACAAGTCATTTCAACGTAATATTATTTATCTTGACTAGAGATGAGTTGTTATAACTACAGGTGAGTTGTTATAACTTATAAAATATAGTTGAGAAAAGTCAACTTAATTATTATAAGTTGTGACAACTCATCTCTGTTGACATGACTTGTAAATTTGAGTTGATTTGACAAATTTTTTTAAGGCAGCAAAGTATTTTTTAAAGTGAAGAGAGTGAGAAAATGATGACAGAATTTTTATTTTTGGGTGAACAAGCCCTTTAAGAGTTATTATTCGATTACATATTTGGCAGATGGTTTCATTCAAAGCGACTTATAGTGCATTCAAGTTGATGCACGGAAAGAAGAACAAAGTTCAACAATTTCAACTTGTTAATGTCAACTGATCACAAGTCAAAACTTAAAATAGAAGTTTGAATTGACTTGCAAACTAAGTTGTTTTTTGTTGCATTTTTTTACTTAAATAGTTACTTCAATTGGTAACACCTAAACAAATTTTTTTTTTAAAGGAAAACGACACAATATTTTACTGTTATTACCTCAACTTATACGAATTAATACATACCTATCTTTCAACGCGTGCACTTAATCTTTGTTCAGCGCGTTGTGAATGTGTTAGCATTTAGCCTAGCCCCATTCATTCCTTAGGATCCAAACAGGGATGAATTTAGAAGCCACCAAACACTTCCATGTTTTCCATATTTAAAGACTGTTACATGAGTAGTTACACGAGTAAGTATGGTGGCACAAAATATAACTTTTGTTTGGATCCTAGGGAATTAATGGGGCTAGGCTAAATGCTAACACATTCACGACGCGCTGTACAAAGATTAAAAGTGCACGTATTGAAAAAAGATAAGTCTGTATTAATTCATCAAGTTGAGGTAAGAACATAGTAAAATATTGAAAATGGTGGTGTTTTCCTTTAAACTTATATTTGGGTTTAAGTGAAAAAATACTTTAAGTGAAAATTTAAAGTCGAAAAAACGTAATGTTTTGGGTGTTACCAATTGAAGTAATTTTTTAAGTTTCTTTTCGCTTTTTACAGTGTGTGGCATCCCTACGAAGAACCTTTTCATAACCCTTACTTTAAAGTATACATTTTATCAGTACTGTGTGTATGTTCACTAGGCACGACCCTTGAAATGCTAAAGCAATGTTTTTTCAAATGAACTATACAGGAAAAGGTTTAATAATGAAATCACAATTAAATGAACATTGCATTTTGTTGATTATAATTGGTTTATTTAGGCCAACTTTGATTTATTAGCCAATAAACACACAGACCATTAGGAATCCTTCACCGATGGACAGGCACTGTTTTACATGTCTGTACAAAATCTGCTGCCAAAAGAAAGCTTGGTCATGTTAACTCTTAAACTCACTTGTGGAGGTCACAAGCCTTCAGGCGCTGTAAATCTTGGGACAGCTAAGCCGCATGCACCATCATGAAACTGTTCTGTTGTATAATTGTTTAATCAGTAATGTCTAATGGACAAGTCTTTGTTTTTCACTTGTACTCCGTGCCAATGATAACATAATATGTAATGGATAATAACACATAATAGCCGGAATATCTCAAACTATTTCGAGTCCTGGAACGCTCCCAAGTTGTCCCGTAAGGAATATCGCAAATGCTATTATGGTGCTCCACTCAAAGAGAAGCCCTCCAATTCTCAAAAACTGTAACTTGTTTCTCATGGCTTATGTGTCTTTGTGTTTTACTTTATTGAGGCCTTTATATAATCTGTGTATTTGTGCATTTTAAATTTTACACTTTAAAAAGGTCCTTATATGCACCATTTAGGTACAGACATTTGGTACCATTGGTCCCGTACACATGCATATTAATTCGGTTGTCACTTCACCTTTTAATGCTTAATCCTGTTCTGTACTAACACAATTCAGTAATTTACAGGACTGACAACCGCTTTCTACAACCTAATTAACTCCCGCAAAATGCAGGTAGTGACAAACGTATTTACAGAAACTGCATAGTGTGTACATAACCGAACTGAACAACTAGTAGTTAATAAAGTATTTAAACATGACAGACCTCTCTTCTGAAAAAATAAATAACTACAGTAGAAGGGGAAAAAGTCTTCTGCAGAAAGTGACAGAGGAACAAGCGTTTGCTGACTAGTGTTACCAGATCTTGCACGAAAAAAAATCCAATAATAAACTAAATAAATCCAAATGCTTTACTTCAAAGATCAAAATATTGGGACCGGCACCTTCACACTTTATTAACACCAAAATCTTGATCGCTTCATGAGCCAAAAGCCTTACCGTGGGTTCACACCAGCCGCGTTTGAGGCGTCAAAGTCACGTCTACCGCGTCTAGTTTGCAGCTTGAATATTTTGAGTTTACTCGCTTCATTCACGCGTGAAATTCTAGTTATCGAGACATTCACGCAAAAATTCACGTCATGGGAGGGGCTTCTGCAACTCTGATCGCTTTCTGTTATCATGTCACTACTATAGCAAGCTCCTAATTGGTTTATGTGGCTCATTTTTCCGCCAAAATTACAAATTTTCACCGCGCGCGTTTCACGCGGCACCGCTCAATTCGCGCCATTCGCACGAACTAGACACGTGAATGAGGCGGAATCGCGTCTACTCGCGCTACACTGCTCATTTGCGCCGCGAGACCTTCAGACGCACGTCACTGTGTCTTTAAATTGACTTAACATTTAAATCACTCGCACTTGACACCTCTACTGCGGCTGGTCTGAACGCAGCATTAACGGATATGCGCCAAAACGGTATATACGTACAAAAAAGACGAGGACCTGGCAACACCGCAATACAGCCTGCTACTCCGCTGTGGAGCAGCCTGAAAAATCCCATAGAATGCACAAAGCCAAGACGGAGGTTTATTGCAAAACATAACGCTGTTAAATTATTTTGGTCAAAGCTGTGATAAGCACGCGAGACGGCAGAATGTTATATCTGTGTCAAATATCACATTTTCGGAAGTGAGTCTTGTTCCATACAGACACGTGACGAACATTTAGGAAATTCACTCCTGCATTTAAATGCAGTTGTCACTCTCGAAAGTTTGTAGTGTGTACGAGGCCATTATGTAACTCTGAGGAACAAATATGAACTCTTTAAAAAGATAGAAAGGTGTACTTTTTAAAAAAGGGTACTGCCCCAATGATAGCTTGGGACCATTTTCTGACATTTCAAACCCATAACCTTTGTGTTGCTAACGCAATGCGCTACCAGCTAAGCTACAGGAACTACAGGTACTCATTTTACAGTTGACTGACTTTTACAGTAACTCTTTGGGCGGGCGTTGGAAAATGCTAGCCCATAAAAATTTCCAATTAAATCACCGTTTGACATATGAGTCGCTCTTATATTTCAGGGCTTCTGAGCAGTTGGCGAAAATAAACTAAATAGAAAAGATGTCGCTGTGTTCTGTTAAAGAGACCGTGTTTCCTTTTGGAATACGATCACAGCAAATCCCGCCCGGGGTGAAAAACATCCCAGCGTGATGAATTATGGCATCAACGTATCATTGAACGGCTTGTTAGTCCCTTGATTTATGGTGGGCTTTGCATGTTCTCTTGTTTGTTTTCATAAATATAACACACCCGTTGAGTAACTCCTCATTAACTTACGGCACTTTCATTTTCCCTGTACCTACGTAGTGCTGACAGCGCACGAGCCGCTCTTAAGAAGCCTCGTCATGGTGATCTCAGGAACCACGACCTGCCAAAAAAGCGGTAACACCATAATCGGGACTTAACTTAAAGAAGTGCACGGGCATTCAGGAAATTCTCAATTTTAGGAGCTTTTCCAAATCCAAATGAAAACATCTCATCAAATTTAAACATCTAACATCATCTGCAGGAATAATGGAAATTATAGACATAGTTTTGGATCCTTTTTCCTTAATCTGATTTTTACTTTCTATTATACAGTACTTGAAATCTCACTATTGCTTAATAGATGCAGGAAAATTCCTGGTGCATTTAAAAATAAGATTGAAATTCATACTATTTTTCAAAGCACACAATTTATTGCTATTTTATCATTACAGAATATGTTTGTTATGCCTGGTGTCTTTTTGCTATGAATTATATGGCTACAATTCCTTTTAGTGTTCATCTGGGTGTCCCAAAATAATGTGTAACTGTACAGTGGCAATATACCAAAGTAATGTGAGAGCTTGCTATGGCTTTAAGTGCATGTAGCTTCAACAAGGGGTAAAGTTTGGCCGAATTGAGCACTGGACACTGCTGTTGGGCGCTGTAACTAATTCAGAGGTAATCCAAGTAATTCCAAGAATTCGGTGGCATAACGATTACCATCAAGATGAATGGGAATGCTAATAGATAGCCAACACTGTTAGACATGGTGCTTGCTTTGCCCATATAGTAAGAGGCTTTTTCCTGATACTGCAGTATGCTCATGCATCTGTTCCGGGTCAAAATAATATAAAGTATGACGGAATCACATATACACATACAGTACATATGTGCAGTATGCAGTCATAAAAAGTACACTGCTTGATTTATTCACCATTTCTATTTAAAAGCGAAATTTAATGGAACGGAGGAAAAAGCTGGATTGAAATCAAGCACGAGAGATAAAGACATTGAATTGGACACCAGACACTGAAGAGTTTTGCGTGACTGGATGGGATTCACCGTGTAACATAAATCAGTTTGATGGAGAGCAACCTCAACGTGAGCGTTTCCAATCGTTTCTGCATTCCTTCTGTTTTCAAGCCCGTGTAAATCTTCCACGCGATAGACCGCGATACAGATGTGTGGCCCATCGAAGAATCTTCGCTCCAAATCCCAAATGATCCGTAAACGGGAATCTCCCCTGGTTCACGCCGTGATGTGGCGTGGGACGGAGAGAACGTGCTTTTCCACTGCAGGTGCCGTTACTCTGATACGCCCCCGGTGTCATTGTCTCTCACCGGCTGAGATTTACAGCCCTTGAAATGCGCTAAGAAGCCTCATTGACGAAGCATTAGTGGAATGCGGCTTTGCGGTGAAGGAAAACTTTATATGATGAGCGTTACAACGTGTGTCCCAGTGGCCTTTTTGAATTAGAGCGTGATGCTGCTCCTGGCCAAATTGTAAAACAGGAATAAAGGAATCCCATAATGCTTTGCGAGCAAGAGAACATGTGAATATAAGTAGTTGTATAGATATTTATAAAGATTAAAACATTAATAAATAGTTATTGTGTTAGGAGGAGCGCAAAGGTTGTGGGTTTGATTCCCAAAAACGCATACTAATAAAAATTGTACACTTTTTAAAGTTAAGCTTAGGATAAAAGCGTCTACCAAATGTATAAATGTAAAGTCGGTCGAGTATACTATGTGTAGTAGTGAGAGAGGCAGCTCAATAGGTTTTGGAATGGAGCCAACTTAATATGACCCGTTTACGATCTTAATCTGTGTTAATTTAGATCTGCATTAAAAGAACGGGCCATTTTTAACAGCGAAGTTTCCTGTGATTTGGAGCTGGAGGGAAAAAACAACACAGAATGTTGGACGTGTAACTAAAAACTGCTAGCATATTCCAAAGCCAATCTCTTTAAGTCAGGATTGATATGGGAGCTTTCAAGAGCTTATAATTAAAACTACGCCTTAGGAAAAGAAAGCAGCAGCCTGCTGTCAGTCAATTATAAAACCACCATGAACGATCAGATAAAATCACAGACTGGCTGGAGGTGTGTTTTCAGAAATCTGCAGATGCCACAGCGGGCTGATCTATCAGACGCTCGAGCTTCAGTGTACCCCACAGCGGACGAGAGGCTTAGAGGTCGAGCTGTAAATTACAAACTCCAGGTGACCACACATCCTAACTGTGGTTTTGACCGTCATAATGTAAGCCTGAAGTACAACGGCACAAACCCCTCCTGTCAAATCTAGATTTAACCAACCAAAACACACCGCTTACTGCGTCCACTGAGGTTTAAAGGTTAACACAAGTACTGTAATGCACTTTCTATATCATCCAGACATTTACTACAGTATATTACTTACATTAGTGGTTCCCAAAATCACTTAGATGTGTATAAACTAGGGCTATCAATCGATTAACACTTTTCAAGTTTTTAATACTTTAATCAACATGGGCGTAGACAAATATGGATGCTTTATGCAAGCGTATGTTTATTATTAGTGAAAGAGTCAGCAATTTTATTTATTTATTTGAAAAAATATATTTTTAAGGTTCAAAAACAAAATAACTGCATCTATACCATTAAATCACTGGTAAAACAAATAGATTTGGCAAACACAAAGTAAAAAACAATATCAATAAATGTGAAACTTTTTTCTTTCTGTTATTGTTTGATTGACACAGACAGTTTTAAGATCTATTGTAATAAGGATCTATCTAATATAATGTTACACATCAGATATTTTTCCCCAACAGTTAATCAAACAGTGACTCAACTCTTTCCCCGCCATTGACGAGTTATCTCGTCAATTAAGAGAAAACATTTGCATTAAAAGTGTTCCTGATGAATTTTTATGTTAATCTGCAATAACGCCATTATCCACTAGATGGCTTATTCAATTTATGAAAAAAACTGAAACCGAAACGTTATTTACTAATTTTAAATTCTGTGTATGTTTTGATAAGCGTTCTGAATCTGATCTCTAACAAAATTCCTTCACAAAAATGCAATTATTTCAGCTTTTTTTTTTTAAATACCCATATTTAAGTTTATAAGCAGAGAAAACATATAGATGAAAAAAAATCCCATTTTGTTTGTGTATTGTTTGTTTGAAAGAAGAGAGTCTGTTCATTCATTTGATATATTTGTATGTTTATATATTTTTAGAAGAAAAATTTCCTGGAAGGCATTTTGTGAAAATCATTGGCGGGGAACAGATTATATCTGCGTGAATTCTTGTCAAAACAGATATTTTTAAAACTGTAATTCTGTCTAATTATGCATATATCGGGGCCGCGCGCCTGTGTGCACGCTTCAGATGTGTCAGTCAGCGCGTGGAAGATTGTTTTCTAGTCCTGTCGCTCTTAATAACTCTTTAAACATCAATCAGATCCAGAACTTTATCTCTCTTAATAACTATTTTAACAGCACTTTATTTTCTAATTACTGCGTGCTTTAAAACTGAAACCAAAATCACATATGCACAAGTGGATGGACACGCATCCTTTATTTTAGTTAAGCATTTAGGACCATACACCTCTTAGAAAAATTACAAATAAAGATCATTGTAGACATTTGATGTCTAATTACTATCTAAGGCAGTGTCTCAATTTATCCAAAAACAGGCTAGGTCAAGGGTCAAACAGAAATTGGGTGTTGCATTAATTGCACATTTATAAAATTAGTGTGGTTTAAATGTATGTTAATGAGTTATTAACACGTTAATTTTGACAGCCCTAGTATAAACTATTATGTGACACATTTTTATTTAATAAGTAAGCAATTTTTATTTTCTTTGTCATTTAATAAATTACATTTAAGTTTAATTGCAATATCAAAATATCTTATAGTATATCAAAATCACTGTAGCCAAGCCACTTTGCGTAACCCACCTTATTCCACTGCAACCCACAAGTGGGTCCCAACACACTGTTTGAAAACATAATATATAATTTTACTATAAAATTTACTCTTAAATAGTTTTTGAAGGACTGAAATGATCTCTAATGTTTCTTTATGTATTTCGTATCATTTTACGTCTATTTCTTAAAATGGCATAAACTTTGATGTAGTTTGCATAAATTCAGTCAATTTACTTTAATGTATGTCCGATGCTTCATCAAAGCTACTTTCAATCTATTTGTTTTATCAGTATATTTGTTTTTCATGAGATTGAACCCATGACCTTTGCATTAGTAATGCAATGCTCTGCCAGTTAAGCTACAGGAACAGGAGAAACTCTATATTTAGAAACCAGTTACAATCTTACAGACAATTATTTTTACAGTTACACTGTAAAAAATTCCCTGACAATGTTATTGCAGCTGGGTTGCCGGTAATTTACCGTAGATTTAAATTTATTTTATTTACTGGCAAGAGTTTGTTCAAAGATTAATACATTTTAAATATTAAAATGTATTAATCTTTACAGAATAAAACTATACAATAACAGCCTCATGCAAAGCATTCTGGGTACCAAAAATCATCATCAACCTTTTTCTATTTTTTGCTTCAGATTTTGTTTCCCAGAATGTTTTGCTTGATGCTGTTTTTTTAGTTTTACTCTGTAAAGACAAAAACTTGTAAATGTTTAATGTTCATTTAACTTTGAACAAAATGTTGCCAGTAAAAAACATAAATTTAAATCTACGGTAAATTACCGGCAACCCAGCTGCAATTTCTACAGAATTTTTTTACAGTGCACTGTAAAAAAAGTTAAAACAACATGTTTTTGTAAGTAAATTCAACCTACTATTTTAAATGTTGACTTGTGATCAGTTGCCATAATAACTTAATTTGTTAAGATAAAGTAACATAATATATGACAGTATCAAATATCAAATATTTATTGCTAAGATACATCCAACACTGTAAAGTAAAAAGTTGGATCAACTTAAAACATTACTTCAACTGGTAAAACCTAAAAAAAAATCAGTTTACATTTTTCACAAAGTATTTTTTACTCAAACATATTCGTTTTTTAGTTGTTACCAATTGAAGTAATGCTTTAAGTTGATCCAACTTTTCACTTTTTACAGTAGCATAACATGTATGAATATACTGTAATGCTTCAAATACCAACCTACACTAACTTTTTCTTACTTGCACATTATTATCACTATTACATGCAGTTCGCAATAATACCATGCATTCTATTTATTTTATGAACTATTGCTTTTCCTTATGTCTTCACTGCCTGTACTGATATGTATAGAATAGAATAGAATAGAATAGAATAGAATAGAATAGAATAGAATAGAATAGAAGAGTGTTCATGTGTTGTGGGTGGTTACACACATTTGATAATGAAAAACTTTAGTATCTAAGTGGCTTCCAGCATCAGGGTGGGAAAGGAAGTGGGAGAGAACTTCCTGCTGTGAGCCACAAGTGTGTTGTCCATGGAAACACACTGAAGCCGATTACATCCCAAGCGATACTGCACACATGATGCTTTGACCTGTGCAACTGTTTGTATCTCAACCTTGGCAACACCAACACACAATATGTCATCGCTCTGTTACCAGTGTCCTGCTCGTACATTGATACACTGCTGTATCGAGTGCAAAGCATCACGTTCATGATCAGTATGTTAATATTCTGATTTTCCACAGCAGTTTTCTTTTTAAATATGAAAGGAAAATGACTTTATGCTGGAAATCTGTTCCTAGTATTAGAATTCCTGAATGTTCCTATGTACGCTACCACACCGTCCTCATAAAATTTCCCATAGCGTGAAGATTTGTGTGTGCACGTGTGTGATTTCAAATCACTCCAGAGCATGACTGGTTTTGTCCAGATAGCGACCTCTGTTTCCACAGGATAGCTCTGCTGAGATATGCTGTCTGCCCTCTGTGAATGCCGCGTCCTGTGACCCGACAAAGCACAACCGTCAGGATCACTCGACACAGTGAAAACTCTGTGCTGAAACTCTGTTTCCTTAAAACACTTTTTATATAGGCTACTACTATAAATATCCACTTGTTAAATGCATCTGAATGTCAGTGTGTTAATGCAAACAAGCAATAAAACAGCAGGACCACAGAAGTTACCTGTGTAACACATTAAACAGTTAGTTTATAAAGTTAACACTTTCAATATTCTCACAAAGGTTCTTGGGATGTTAAAGGTTCTTTATGGAACCATACAACCAAAAATGGTTCTTCTGTGGTTCATGTAGCACCTATTTAAAAACGTCCGATAATTTTTAATGTCTAATATCGTATATAAATCCCAAAAAATTTTCCCCACTGCACTTTTTAGGTGCTGCATGTCTGGGTTTGAATTTAAAAGATTTCAAACATTTGGACGCAGAAAGTATTTGCTTCTTATTTAGTATGTTTTTCCTGTAGATGTTGGAAAGAGTTTCATTAATGTCAAAACCAGCAGACTGGGCAAACATAAGTCGCTTTTAGCCATATAATGGTGTAGTGACGGCATTTACCATCAGGGGCAAACTTTCTACAGCCAGCCAGAACCCGACCCCCCGGAAGTTAACACGGGCCATATGGATCCATGATTTAATCCAAAGCGATTTACAGTATACACTGTGCTTCCTTGGATTCAAACCTGTGGCCTTGACATTGCAGTCAGGCTTTTGTACAGCTATAGGTAGAATGGTTCAGCTATACGTAGATTTTCGTTTTGACAGCACGTATAATCTGACAGTATACAGGCCACCCAGCGGGTGAGCGTGACTCATCTGTTAGCAGCCAATGACAGAAGATCTTCATCCATCATTAACTCCCTACTGGCAGTCAGTGAGCAGATGTGGTCATGATTGGACTCTTTTCATTTCTGTGTTCATGGTGCCGTTGCCTTTGATGTCCACGCGGCCACGGTAGACGGACGTTTTTGACGGTGTAGTGAAGATAAATGCGCACGATGTCAACAAAGGTTGTCTCTGCTGGGGCTGATGTGGAATTTTGGGAAATTGGCTGGAATAATGAAAAAGGAGGTAATGCTGGAGGAATCCGATCTTGAGACGTGTATAGCTGTGTGTGTGCATGGTGTACGTTTCTAAACCTGGCTTGGCTATGTGGCACAAAAGCCTTTCTGGCCGAATGTCCATTGTGTAAGTCACAAAGCACGAATTTTGTTTGTGTGTGCCAGTGTGTGTGTGATCCAAAATGTGTATGAGAGAGAAAGAGAGCACAAAGCGTGGCTGTGCACCGTACCATACATTATTCCACCTTCTCTTGTTATATCGCAGGGTGGTCCAACCTATTGTACAGCCAGAACGCTATCACAAATGCTGGCGTAAAGGTGAAACGCACACACATAAATACCAACAGAAACTGTATTTCGGCGCACACAAGTCTTACACAACACCAGGCACATAAACTCTGAGCTCTGTGTTTACTCCCGAGATGCTGTTGTGGTTGTCCGCTGAAAGAATGCTAGCATTGTGTCACTTTCACAAACACTAATTTACTGTACTGTACGTTTACCCCCTTGTAAAACACTGTGGTTTAGGTCATGACCTAAGAGACCATGTTTTGAAACTGGCTCCATGGTAAGACTTTGGTGCTTTAGACAAACACCATGGTTTTACCATTGTAGCCTGTTTTTGTAGTGTTGCATGTAAATCAATGCACTACCAAAAGTCATGACACGTAATAAATCTTTAGATCAAAAATTGAAATACCTTATATTGTGTCTACATTTGCATATCGCTAGGTGACACATGGCTTATATTTGAATTAGGGCTGTCGATGTTAATGTGTTAATGCATGCCATTAATTCATTAATCATTAAAATAATTTAACGCAATAAATTACAGTCAGTCAGACCACCAGCACCGCACACTGTTAAACATTTCTGTAGAAATGACAGTATTACTAGCAGCTGGAGCTGGTAGATTTAAATTTATGTTATTTACTGGCAACAAGCTTGTTAAAAGTTAATTGAACATAAAACATGATCTTTATATTTACAGAATAAAACTAAAATAACAGCTTCATGCAAAGCATTCTGGGAATCAAAATGTGAAGGATAAAAACAGAAAAAGGTTCAAGAGGATTTCTGGTTCCCAGAATGCTTTGCATAAGGCTGTTATTTTAGTTGTATTCTGTAAAGACAAACCCTTTAACGTTTAATGTTCATTTACCTTTCAACAAACTGTTGCCAGTAAATAAAATAAATTTAAATGTACAATAAATTACAGGCAAACAGTTACATAACTACAGCAAATAAAAAATATTTACAGTGCATGGTAAAAAGTAAAATGTGGATCAATTTAACAAATTACTTCCAATTGGTGATGGATTGTTTTTATGTATTTATTTATTTATTTATTTATTTTTTCACTTTAATATTTAAGTATTTTAGGTGTTAGCAGTTGAAGGAAGTGTTTTTAAATGTTTTTTTCACCTTAAATTTCATTTATTTATTTATTTTATTTTATTTATTTTCTCACTTTAATATTTAAGTATTTTAGGTGTTACCAGTTGAAGGAAGTTTTTTAAAATGTTTTTTCACCTTAAATTTTTTTTTTCTCTCACTTTTATATTTAAGTATTTTAGGTGTTACCAGTTGAAGGAAGTTGTTTTAAATGTTTTTTTTCACCTTACATTTTATTTTTATTATTATTTTTTTTCTCACTTTAATATTTAAAGTATTTTAGGTGTTACCAGGTGAAGGAAGTTTTTTAAAATGTTTTTTCACCTTAAATTTTATTTATTTATTTATTTTATTTTCTCACTTTAATATTTAAGTATTCTAGGTGTTACCAGTTGAAGGAAGTTTTTTTTAAATGTTTTTTTCACCTTAAAATGTATTTATTTATTTATTTTATTTTATTTATTTTCTCACTTTAATATTTAAGTATTTTAGGTGTTACCAGGTGAAGGAAGTTTTTTTAAATGTTTTTGTCACCTTAAATTTAAATTTTTTTATTTATTTTCTCACTTTAATATTTAAGTATTTCAGATGTTACCAGTTGAAGGAAGTGTTTTTAAATGTTTTTTCACCTTAAATGTTTCACTTTAAGTGAGAAAAGCTAAGTTTTCAATAGAAGTAAACTTTAAGTAGAGCAGCTTTCACTTTTTACAGTGCGTACCCGAGCTTTATCCGCGGACCGTGGGCAGGAGGTGTGTTTTCAGTGCTGCACGGACTGAGTATTCCGGTCTTTGGGGTTGTGCACACCAAAACTTTTAAACGCGGCTGAAAACGCCTGGTGGACGCCAAATGCCAGCTGTTTTTCAGCTGAGTGCCAGCTTTCTTCAGCTGAGCGCTTTGGTAGCTGTGAAACTTCAGCTGTGAGCCGGTTGGTTGCTGTGGTAATGTCCCGCCCATCCTCCACTGTGATTGGAGGACCGTGTGAGAACTGACGTTGAGCGGAGCTTTTCACCCAAAGTTGAATATTTTTCAACTCTCAGTGCGGAAAAACCGCTGAGCAACGATTTTCAGCGCGGAGCTTCCATTGTAAACAATTTAAAACATGCGCCGACCGCTTGCGTAAAAGCTTAGGTGTGCATGCCCCCTTACCGATCTTTGTTATATAATGCACCAACCAGTCTGCGCACCGCTGCGCATCAAGACGAACACACAGGTGTTTGTGGATCTGGTTGCTTGTGTGTGCACGCGCGTCTGTGTGAAAAATAGCATCTAATATATAGTATATCCTCTGTAGAATCAGCTATGTCTGGCTCTCTCTCAAGGATTTTTTTTCATGCCCTAGGGAGTCAGCTGACATTGGCTTAACTTAGCACTCTCTTCTATAAGTAACATTATTACTACGCTCGCTGGTATGGTTTAAACTTAGCCACTGTACTCTGGTTCTTATGTTGTCCAAGTTTTAAATGGGAAAAATATCGAAACTCTTTGGTTATTTTTGAGTGCGATGCTAATGGTCTAATCAGATTCAATGGATTGTGCTAAGCTATGCTATAAGTGGTACCGCCAGATGCGGAGATCTGCTGAATGGATTCCAAAACGGTAAAAATTAAATGTTTAACTCTATTGGAACTGGAAAATTGTGTGTGTCCCTTTAAAAGGACAACTTTAATGTTACAGTAGTATCCACTTCTTATTCAGAGTGCAAAGGTTGCTTTGGAGTTTAGTGATCAATAATAAATCTGTATTAAATGCTCCCACTTTTCTTATATCCAAATCGTATGTGTATTTTCTGGGTTCAAACTTACTACTTTTTGCTTTACCACTGAGCAATATGAGCAAAGTTCACAGTTTTGGTGCCTTTACAAAGATAGTGGATTAATAGCCTATTGTACATTAATTAAAATGAGTTTGTATCTTTTAACTAGTGGTGTATGTTACTATCTCATAGTACCATGGTATCGCCACAGTTCTTGGTTCGAGCAGCCATCTGTATCAAGCATTTTTTATTCAATTTACACATTTGAAATCCTGTTTTATGTATATTTTATGTTTTATATGACACGTATTTCACCTGCCGGAAAGATTTGGCAACAACGTGAGCTCCTGAGACAAAACATGCCACAAAGCTCCAAAAATTCAATAAACAAAAGACTGACAGAGATTCAAACCATCAGTGTTAGTGAGGAAACAAACAGAAGGCCAAAACAAGCAGACCCCACCACCAGCATATAGACCACCTCTCAAATCAGGATATATTGTGTTTTCTCTCAACTCCCGTAAAACCCCACAAAGCCTTTTGGCTTATAAGTCATATGTGTTTTGAATTATGAGCTCAACAAAGCAAAATCCCTGAAACACGGAGCTCACTGCCCAGTGGACCTCCAATACAGTGGGCTTTTCATTTTGAAATCCTGAAACACATATCGTTTGTGTTTTCTTTATTTTTGCTCTGTTGTTTTTTCTTAACCCCCGACTTTACCACGCGAGCACAAGCCTACAATCTTGCAACTTTACTGTTTTTATGTTATGAAACATTGCTTGCGGTTTTTGTTCTTATATATCTTCATTTATTATTGATTATGAGATGTCCAGGCACCTGGGAAATAACACAAAGTGCAAAGAAAACGAGCTTTTTTGGTTATTTCCTGTTTTCTAATGAAATCATCCTACATAATGTAAGAAAATTCTGTTAAATATAACCCTGATGTCTTTAATATTGACCGAGTAAGGTCATGTCAAAGATTGAAATCAATGTGAAATCCAACTTTGATGCTCCAAATCTCATTTTATGAGACTTTAGCCTGGATTTCACAGACAGGGTGACAAATATGTCCTGGAATCCACTAACATCCTTTGCAAGAGCAAACTCATTTAATTGTATTTCAGAAAATATTGAAATCTAAACACCCGCATACCGTGTCCTGATGCAAAGGTCCCACATTCATTCTGTGAGTTGAACGGTTTGCTATGAGTGACTCACTGTGTCGGCCGACCGCAGGGTCCCACGGGGGTTTTAGGAGGTGTGTGAGTTTCCATGCAGTCGGTGTCAGAATCGGCTCTACAATACTGACCAACAGCCCACCTGCTTCCCATTAACAGTTCGAAATCCTCTGTTCTTCATGCCTTTTTGCTCTTTTTATTGTCATTTTTGTGCCTTTGTTTTTTTTTTCATTGTAAGAAAATGATTACATCGAGGTAGTTTTATGCATTAAATCTCATTTCCTGTTATGAACTAATAATTGTTTTTGAGACATATCGGTAACATTGTGTCCTACCAAGATTCAAGAAACAAGCAAACTTGTACGTCCACACTGAACGCAAAACAGATATGCAATGTTGCACAACAGCTGAAATATTTAATGTTGAATTTATGCAAGGACCAATGAGATCTTTCTTGAACCAACGTGATACCCCAATCATTCAACCGTGAATTCGTAACTACACTATACAATTTGAATTGAAAAACGTATGATTGTTAAAAAAGCAATAATAAAGCTCCACCCCTAAACCAAACATCACTGGGGTGCATGAATGAGATCGTTCATGCAAATGATTCACTTATAAAATAGTGAATTTGTGTTAAACACAGTCGCTCACGTCAAAATAAAATACTTGTTTAAGTATTACTAATTATTAGTCAACACAAAGTTGATTCTCCTTCTCTTTAGCTTGACCTCCAATACCACATTCACACACACACACAAAGGAACTGAATGTCTAGCATTGAATCATTGTTTTCAGGCCTTTATGACATCACCCTTTACACAACTCTTTCAGCAGACTCATGGTCCGGCAACACCACTAAGAAAGCCACAGATGGTCCACAGACCTCGACCGGCTCTTCATAGTAGCCCGAAAATCTGCTCCAGTTCCTGTTCGTCTGCTCACATCACAGCAGGCCAAAAATACTATGACCCAGAGAACAACAGTGGAACAACGTATAGCGATCCAATCCTGCAGTCTGCTATATGTCAAGAGCTGCGATGGATGTCGAGCTCTTTCCCCCGGTGAACGTTAAATGCCTTTATACCCACATGTTGCTGTGTGCTAACTTGCTTGTACAAACATTTAACAAACAGCAACGTTTTGCTAAAGAAAACAGCAATCTGTAAAGTAAATTTTTGCGGAGAAGCACGACCAGAAATGAATGAAATTGATGCCTGCTAGACGTTTACACATAAATCTGGAGCGCAGCAAGGCTTTTGTCTATTTATAGAGCTTTGAACTGTGTGTTGGATGGGGGATAGAGCTAATTTGGTATTGATTTAATCGCAACAGATTGAAACCCCCCGCCTGCTGTGCTGAAGACATGTTTGTGCAGAATGAAAAAGAAAGACTTTAGGTTTTAAAGTTTCCAAAGGCCCGTCCAAATGCCCGAAACGAAAAACTTTATGATCCTGCGTTAACAGATACATTTTATAATTTTTTATAAGCTATGTTCAGGTAAATATATATATAATTTATCCTATACATGTGACCACAAAACCATAAGTTGCACGGGTATATTTGTAGCAATAGCCAACAATATATTATATGAATCAAAATTAAAGATTTTTTATTCCAAAAGTCATTAGGTTATTAAGTAAAGATCATTTTCCATGATAATATTTTGTAAAATACAATAAATAAATGAATAAATATTTTTCATTAGTAAAATGTACTGCTAAGGACTTCATTAAAGGGGATTTTCTCAATATTTAGATTTTTTGCACCCTCAGATTTCAGATTTTCAAATAGATGCATCTCAACCAAATATTGTCCTATCCTAACATACATCAAAGCTTACTTATTCAGCTTTCAGATGATGTATTAATCTAAATTTCGTGGTCCAGGGTCATAATATGATTTTATTAAATCAAAAATTTTTATGTTACCAAAAAATTGTTTCTTATATTTCTTAATTCTTAAAAAGATTAATTACAAAGTTTACAATGAAGCATTTAGATCTCAATACAAACATGGAAATACTGTAAAAGATAAAAATTGCAATCATTTCCATATAACATATCTATCTCAAAAGTTTGACAGTATTGCTACACAAATTTGAAATTATTCAAATTTCTGTTTAATAAAAATAATATCTAAAAATAACATCTATGGGATTACGTATTATAGAGACACATCACAAGGCCTTAAAACTTGAAGAAAATTAATTTATTAAATTTTTTCTCACCATAATATTCTGTTTCTTTACTTTTTCTTAAAGCGCAAACCAAGATCAGCTATTAAATCATGCCCAATTTCTAAACCTAACTCACGATTAAATTTCCCTACTGAAAATCTTGGAGGTGGGAACCCCAGGCCTAAAAAGTCAGCAAACAAAAGCATCCCCATTGTCTTTAATACTGATGGTTAACATTTAAATTCCTATTAGGCCAATAAATATGAATCAAGTAACCTACATTACTTTTAACACCTTGGTAAAGATTTGACACAAGCTTGATCTAATGCTAAAAGTGCAGAAGTCTTTTAAAATAAACGCATGGCACCTGCTGGCATCAGGACCAAACCTGCCTGACTTTTAGACTGAAAGCTGTATTTCTATTCAAGTGATGTGGTAAACAATGCAAGAACGAGATGTAGATAACATTCCTATCGTCCTGCAAACGCTACACCTATTTTTCCACAAATACCTGCCCTGTCTTGCTTCATTCCTCAAAACAGGATGAAAAATGTATCTGGGAAGAAAACGCAAGTTTTAATTATGAGGCGCTGGATCAAAGCGAGTAGATTTGTACCATATGCAACAATCTCTTTGAAAGCGTTCGAGACAAAGCTGACCAGACTTTTTATATTGTGCTACAGATGATCTCAGTTACAGCTTCAACATTAAGCCTCGCCGTTCACCTCTGCATTGTTGCGTGCAAAAGCGCTGTGAGAAAGAAGTCTCTGTCAGTCATCTTTCTTATCATGATGGTGCCCTCATTCACCATTCATGGGAACAGACGCTTATTTATGACCTTCACAAATTCACCTGTCGTGTAGTATTGTTTGCTTATGCATAACACCCGCCTGTCAGTGGTTTGATATCTTTTTCATAATTTTAGAGTTACTTTAGCACTTTGCCATGCAGTTATTGAATCAAAGATTTGTTGTGAAATCGTGTAAATATCATTAACCAGATAGGGATCTTTTGGGGCAATAAATGTGTCAGGCCATGTTAAGATCTCTTCATGTTTTAAAGTGATTTAAAAAAAATAAATCCACTCAAGTTATTAGATCATAGGATGTTATTTTCTTCCACAATTGGGTTGGCTAACTTCATCTAGATAGCAGTTTACTCCTAAATAGCCAGAAATGTCAACAAAGCTGATGTAATCTTTCCTTTAATCTGATACAGACACCTGCTCTGCAATAACACGACAAGCGTTTTAGCAAAATCTGCACCAAGAATGTTTCCTTCCCACTGAATGAATGTTGAAAGCCACTTCCAAACCCTGTACCCTCATCTGCACACCCACCCAATATGCTAAATAACTCTAGACATCTGGTAGCTTACAGTACAGTATACTATACACATGTTTAACATTCCAGTCATTATTTATTGTCTAAATAAAAAGGTTTAAATAATTTGTTTTAATCAAATTCTAAGATATTTCTTTGGATAGGATATAAAAGGATATAATTGGAGTTTGTTTGTGATTAAATTTTAACATAAAGTTTATGTAAAGAGGACTATTTGTCTCACAATTACAAATAATTGTATTTATTTATTTTTGGTTCATTAACAAAAATTTTTTTTTTTTGATATTTTAAATCAAATTGAATGACTATTTGATGGCGTTTTAATAGCCTATTTTATAACGTGAATCGTTTCAGATAGGTTTCAAACGTTCCCAAGATTTGCTGAAAGGAAACTGTGGTTAAAATAGTCTGAAATTGAGGCTAAGGATCATGGTGTGCTATGTTATTCTGCACTTGTCAGTCGAATTTTTTTGCTATAACGAGTTGAATAATTCATCCAGAGAAAATATTAAATAAATAAAAAGCTGGCAAATATTCAAACAAAACGAAAGTTTGCGGACAAAATTTAGAAAGAATTTTTATATGTATCGACATAAATTGTTTTGGGGTAAAACTTTATTTTTATTTTTTTTAATAAATGTAAAAGTAGTTTGCAGTTTTATATATTATTAAGAAACGTTATGAAATGTATAATGTGTTATTTTGTGATCTGATGTTTATTTAAATTAGAAATCTCTAAAACATTGACTTATTCAAAATTAAACTCGTATAGATTGTCACATTTAAAAAGACAAAAATACATAATCTCCTGATCTGATATTAGGCTACCTTACATATTTTAATGATAAAATTTAATCAAGTGTTATCTTTTATAAAGCCGTGAATGCATTTTTCTGATAAAGTTCCGTACTAAAGTATACTTTTCAAAATAAAGGTGCTAAACTGGGTTTTACGTTGTGATGGTTTGGGAAAAAAACATTTTTGGTTCTCCCAAAAGCTGTCAGTCAAAGGACCTTAAAATAACAATTTCTTTCTTAACTTTTTATAGCAGAACCTAAAAGCTTTTGTGCAACAAAAAATTGCTCTTTATATAACCATACATCCTGACAAAGAACCTTTATTTTTAAAAGGACTACACGTGCTTTGAATCGATGACTTATGAAAAACTTACCGACGCACTCGTTCGCCTCTCTGGCCGTCGCTCGTTGCCATGGCCGATCGTAATGAAAAGGTTTGCACCTGTCGCACTCCGGTCCCGCCGTGTTATGCTTGCACTCACACACCAGGTTATCATCCCGGTCCTTCACGCACTTCGACGCGTGGCCGTTACACTTACACCGACCACCGACTTGCAGGTCCGACACCGCGTAAAAGTACGAGTCCCGGGCGAGCTCCGAGTCGTCCTCGTTTTCATCCCCGAAAGTATGGAGACGATTGAACGTCACCTTGATATCGGTGGCCGTGACCCAGTCCTGCAGGACAGGAGAGTTGTCAAAGTCGTGCGCCGACGGTCTGCCATCCAAGGTGCTGAACGCAATGAGCCCACCTGTCAGCGGTTGCATATCTGTATGCGAATCCGTGCAGATGGCCTCCTGTTCGTTCTGCTTCGTTATTGCCGCCTTGCTGGGCTTGTTGTACATTTTCTTACACTGGGTCGAGTAGAACTGGAAGGGGACCCAAGTTTTCCCGTAATCCATAGACTTGAATATGGCCATGGATTCGGGCCGAGGCGAGCAGAATTGCAAGCTCACGTATGTCACCTCAAATTTCTTACCGAGGGACAGCGTCAGGGTGACATTTTGGGGATACTGCACGTAGTTCTCCGACTGCCAGCACGTAAGGTTGTGAGGGTTGTTGAGATCTGTCAGATAAGCGGGTGGATGGGACTTCTTGGGATCCGTGGCGTCGCAGATGTTGCAGTCTCGAGATCTCTCCTCGCCCTTCTCGGTCACCACGCAGTACCTGGACGCGGGTGTGCCGCAGGTGCTGGAGACGCGCACGTCCTTGCCGAACGCGGAGTTCACGAAGTCGGGGATGCATCGTCTGGGGTTGCCGTTCTCATCGTAACACGGGTCCGGAGGGGAGGATTGAGCCGCGAACATACTCATTCCGTGCACCGCACGAGCGCCTTCCGCCATCCCGGTGATGGACACCACGGAGAGCAATGTAACCAAAACCCGTATCATTGCAACCCGCGTTCCTCGGTGTCCCTGGAGATGCGATGAACAAGAGTGAAGGTAAGAAACAAATGTTTTACATGCACTTGAATAATCTAATGTTGCAATGCATACGTTACATAGATTTTCCAAAAATGCAATAAAAAAGTTTTTGATAGTAACAATCGGGTTTAACATTTCCTAACCATGTAATTCATCTGTATTTACCATCATAAAAGCTAAGAAAATGCACACTATACCTTTAGAGAACCTGCTTAACTCGGGCTGAAACGTTTGGCAAACCCGTCTATAAAAAAGAAATTACAGGGTGCTCTCCTATTCTATTCTTTTCTCTTTCTCTCTCTCTCTCTCTCTCTCGCCCGGATATGTTGTAATCTATTTCCCACTTTCAATTCTAGCACAAACGATATGAAACGGAAAACCTGCTATTAGTTTCCAGCTCTGCCTTTCTTTCTCTGTCTAACTCATTCACACCTCTGCCTCTCTGTGACTGAGTGTCGCAGTTCAGCCCTTTTTCACTTTCTGCTGCTCTCCCTGAATAGGAAGGGGGTTCAGTCATTTGCCATTCTCAGTGCGCCCGCATAGCAAAGTACTTTATTACCCTATGTACAAACACAATGTAGCCCTTATGCATGTTTATTGTTTGCTAGATTGATCTAAAATAAGTATATAAACATTACTATAGATAGATAGATAGATAGATAGATAGATAGATAGATAGATAGATAGATAGATAGATAGATAGATAGATAGATATGTACACTGTTTGACGTGAAAAGGTTGATTTTAAGAGTTGTACATTACACTATTAAGTTATAAAACATAAATATGTTTTTAAATAAATGAATTAAATAGTTTATCATACACATGCATTTAAGCAATAGTCAAACCCCAATGTTTATTACGCAGATCTACTCTTGGCCACCCACCGTGTCCTGTACACACTTGTTGAGTCACATTCCTTTTTTTAGAGAAACAGCGACACCTTGTGGTAGATTTGTCTGATCTACGTTAGGTACTGTGTATTAGTGACTGATTTGATGAAACTGTGATCAGAGCGCATTGTTGATTTTTTTTTTAATGACCTTTTGAGTCATGCAGTGTGTGAATTATCCCCTTTACTGGTGCCCACTTTGGGGGAGAAAAGGTGATATACCCCTTGAAATTAATATAACTTTTTTCGGTCTAGAAGCCTAAGGGGCCAGTCACACAAAACGCATTTTAAACGATTGGAATTGCAAGGCACGCCCGCACTGCCATTTTTTGGTCACTTTAAAAAAGATCAGTGCAGCAGCTTTTTATATTGTTATTCAACCAACCAGAGCCAGACAGTAACGGAGTAAATTTACTTGAGTACAGTACTTAAGTACAATTTTGAGGGATCTGTACTTTACTTGAGTATCATTTTTTAAGAAAGCAGTACTCATGACTTTACTCAAGGACATTTAAGAGGAAAATATTGTACTCTTTACTCCACTACATTTCTATTCTATTTCTATATCTCAGAAACCCTCAATTTGTTGTTTCCCTTTTCTCAAACGTGATTGGATTGTGCAGGCGCCACTGATTGGGACAGCCTGTCAGCAATCACCTTGTCACCATGGTCAGATTTAGTTAAGAGACGAAACCATGGACTAAACAATTGATGAAGACGCAGCAGGTCCATCCCGGGAATGTGCCCACCTCGCCAGACTATTTCAATTTTAAAGTTAATGATAGTTTTTGTTTCAAGTGTTTGCTGTGTTTACCAAAACAAAACTTGTAGTAATGGAAGAACGTGGATGACGTCGGGAGCTTTTTCACTCTCACGGTACATTAACATGGGACGGAAGCGTTAACACTTGACGCACAGCTTGTCTAAAGCGTGGCCAACAGCCAATCACAGTGGCCGCAACACCCCCTCCATTTTTCCATAAACGTAATTGGATGGTTCTGCATGGGTTAATTGCAAAAGGCGATCTGATCGCATTGCCACTTGAAAAGTTGAGAAATGTTCTGCCACGAGCAACAGCAGTGATGCAGCGCTGAAGGATACACAATTCAGTTTGGCAATGCATGACATCACCCATTAAAATTGAATGGGAAGCATTAACGCTTACACCCCGTGTGAGTGTACAGTCAGTGCTCCTTCAAAAATGCATGCTGCGGCAGGCGGCAAAAAATAAAAGCCGTTTGGCTCACATAAACAGTTTGCATAACGCTCACTGTCTAAAGCAGGGGTGTCAAACATACGGTGTCCAATCCGGCCCGCGTGATGATTTATACAGTTTTATTAAATATGATATACATATTTTAAAAATCCTTTCAGGCGGGCGTCTAGTTTGTTTTTAATATGAGAGACTTGCGGAAAGCAGCAAAACGCGGAACATAGACTAAACACGGTCCCCAAAAATCTTGCTTTTTTATTATTACTTCTCCGCTAAAGATCCACTGATTCAACGGTTTGCTGCATACTTTTGTCACAAAATTAATAAATTACTCTATAATTATTATTACTCTTATTAAAAGTTTTGAAATATGAAAATTTAATTCTTAGACATTTGCAATGATATATAGTTTGTTGTGAACTTGCATTAAAATTTACATGCAAAATATTGAAGTAAACTTTAGGTGACCTGCTTACGGGACAGTGCCAGTTTTGGGGTTAAACTGGCTAAAAAAATAACAACAACATACATACAACTTACAATACATTTATCTAACAATTGACTTACAGTATGTTAAATGGCATTAGCCAATATAGTATTTTATATAATTTAATTTAGCTTATGCAACAAAACAACCATTATAAAGATTTTGTCATAACATTGCTGATTTCCACATGGCAGGTTTAGATTAAAAGTGAAGTCTGCTTTACGTTCACACTATAAAATAGTTCAGACCTGATTAGTGTTCTTGTTGTGTAGTTGCATTTAAGCATCACATAAATCGTAACTTGTATTAACCTAATATACAAGAAGCTGATTAAAATATATTATTTTAGGAAGGCAGTTACTGAAAATTACTTTAGTCTATAAAACATCTATACTGTGACATATTTTAAAGAGAAGCAAAGTGTCATTACGATCTGTAGGTTTTTTTCATCATCGTGCAAGGGGAGAGGAAGTACAGGTCCCATAAAACCACAGGTGCGCAATCACACCACAACCTTTACAAAAGATTAAAAAGAGTCGTACTTGTGCATCTCCTAAATCTACTAAATTGGATGTTCATGTAATCTTAAGCATTAAATGGGCAGCAGGTGTATGTCGTGTCCATATCCCGTCTGCAGTTTTACCAAAATACCCATCACTGTCCTTGGTGCTGAAGTTATGGAATAACTGGGATAAGGTGGATGTGTGCTTTACCATCACTAAGTAAAAGGCTTTAAAGACGAATCAAATCATTGCTTTACAACTTTTTCCGGGTTTCACTATTAAAAAAAAAGATTTTCAATGGCCCTTTGTCAGGGTGTTTGGTTCCATCAAAAATCTGGGACATCCAGAGATATTTCCCATTGCACCAAAGGTTCTTTGTAGGGGAAATAGTTTTAGTAATTCTGCTCATTTCAAACATTAAATGTTATTTAAATACTTAAGAATCAACTCAAATGTTTATTTTTGATAGTTCTTTTTAAAGGCACCACTTTAAAGAAATGAAAGGTCGTAGGACAATACTTCTATTTTAAAGAGATCAGCGCCCACTGGTGTGTTTAAAAATACTACAGATTTCCCCATGCACCTTGTAATATTTCATACGTGCATGGTGTGGGCACAGTGGATTTTTATAAAGAGACTGACCGATGAGTCACAGGTGAAAATGTACACTGGTTACCAAAATCAGGAAATACATGCGTGGGCGTTTCATGTCCTCTTTCTCATTTAAATAGGTTTCTGTGGCACACTTCCCTCTGATTTAGCGATACCCTGACGATATCCTTATAGCTCTGCCTACTCAAAGTGGAAGTTTATTTAGCAAAGACCAGCTTCTCTTTGCGTGCTAAACTGTGGCTTTAAATGTAACAGCAAAATGTGTGTACAGAAATACAAGTAAAAATGAAATGGTCGGTGGTGGTCGATGAAGTCTGTTTGAGATCCTTATCAGCTCGACTGGGGTAGAGTCAGGCATTCATAACATAAACCACAAGTCATGTGCCGGGCTCTTCGGCTGCGAAGTAATGCTGCGGTATATGAAAAGGAAATATATCTTTTGTTTGTGTGCAAAGAGAGTTGGGTGCAAATATGTTGGTGTATTTAATATTATACTTTTTGTACACTCGACCCATGTAGAAGAATTTAGGTATTTTCAAATACAGATATTGTATAGGATTTATTGTAAATAAAATAAAATAATGGCTTTTTTACTCCAAATTGTATCGTTTTTCATTTTTAATTTTAAAATAAATGTCTTTTAATAAATGGCAACGCTTTTTTGTAATTAAATAATGCATAAGTACAAAGTCTTTGGTAAAGATTGCATGGCCATCATAAAAATATCATAAATATAAAAAAGGTAGTGGTCATCAATCTAAAATAAAAGAACTGGACTGAACATTGAAGCCACTTCCTGTCTTCATTCAGTAGGAAGTCATCTAATGTAATCATTGCCCATCCATTCATGATTATTCTGTTAAATAGGCATGTACATCCTCACAATATTAACTTTTCACACAATTGATTGTTTAGATAGCGTGTGAGTGAGTTATGTTCCTCTTTATGACAGTAACTAACATCAAATCACTAAACCGCATTCATTCTGAACTATCCAGTTAAAATTGATTTAAATAAGAATAGTTAGCACATTTTAGGAAGTGATGTAATTTATTGACGTACAGTATTCTTGGTGGTTGGGTAAACCAATATGTCTTTCTGTTAGGAGTGCTGGGCCCCGTTTTGAGTCCACCAACTTCGTTCTAGATCAGAGGTCTCCAATCTTTTTGTGAGCAAGGGCTACCACAATGTATAAAACAATCAGCAAGGCTACTTTTTTGAGTCTACACAAATAAATTCTGTTTTACTTGTAGATTTTGTTCATTTTACTTGTTGATATGTTTTATCATTAGTTGCGGCTCGTGACTGCTCTTCCGAGGGGCGCTAATTCAAAATATGTGTTCGGAGTGTCGTGTGTGTTGCTTGAGTTTTCAAAATATGTGTTTGTTGGGTCATATGAACCATGTGCATCACATGTTTTGTCAAAATAAGTGCCTGCTGCATACATGTCAAAACCGTTTATGATAAAAGAGATGCTCACGTACACAAAATACACGCAAGACACTACCTTAACAGTAAACTGTGATTACGCATGAGATTATGCGAGTATCTGGCAAACGCGAGCGCCTCTTTTATCATAAACCCTTTAGACGCGTCTGCAGCAGGCACTTATTTTGACAAGACACGTGATGCACATAGGTTCCAAACACATATTTTGAAATTACGAACCACACACATGACGGGCTACATACATGTTGTTACGAACTTCGCATCGAGCGCCCTCAAAAAAAGAAGTCACCGGCCGCCACTGTCATTGTTAAAATTGTTAACATACATTAAAGAAGCCAAGCTAATGTAGATAATATGTAATAAATAAATATTACAATTGAGGCTATTATTACAATGTGCTTTGGGGGGCAACTCGTAGACTCTGTGCTGGCAACCACGGGCACCATGTTGGAGAAAACTTCGAGAGCTTGACATAAGTAGAAAGATATATGTGACCCACAAAACCAGTCATAACAAGTCGCATATTTATAGCAATAGCAAACAATACATTGTATGGGTCAAAATTATATAAATCTCAATTTTAGGATTGGTTTTGTGGTACAGGGTCACATATATTACACAAATAGGGTCCCAAGCTTTCACAGGGGCAGTTCCCTTTGAAAAGGTCCTTATGTGTACCATTTAGGTACAAATATGAAAGTGAAAGTGACATAATTTGGAAGCTGACCTCTGCATTTAACTCATCCAGTGAGTAGTGAACACGCGCCTTGTAAGCCACGAACACACACACACACACACACAGCTATCATTGCAGTACCCGTGAGACTCGAACCAGAAATTCTCGGGTTACAAGCCCGACTCTCTAACCAACTGCCCACACAGTATGTATACATTTGGTATCAATGTATACCTCTGAGGTACTAATATCACCTCTAGGTGCCTTTTAGGGGACCTTTTTTAACCATTTACACCTGACAGTATAGCTATAAAAATAACTTAACACTTATACACATGTTGATGTTTTTCGATTATTTTTCATTCTTTTTTGTTAATGTTTTTCATATTGATGCCTCCTGGGTTAGAGACACTGGTTAAGAGCTAGTTTAGAGTCAACTCAGCAGTCCCATATATAGAGATCAGTGGTCGTGACTCGTGACTGGGCGGAGCTACATGAGCTGGGCTCTTCTGTACCTTTGACTTTTTTTATGTGAATGAACTGATGGCGTACACATACGGTAGGAGACAAAACACAAAAGAGAAGGTAGGCAAGGTTTTATTGTGTACATTTATTATTTATTATTTTATTGTGTAAATCTAATGTCACAAAAGTTGCTAAATGTGAATATCTAAAGTATTACATGAACATTAACATCTGTATTATTCATTTTATCGTATCTTGTTAACTGCATTGAAACTGTTAAGAGTCAAAAAAATCCTAACATATATATTTATACGCACATTTCCTTGATGCAGACGTAAGAGGTCCATATTTACTCCTGAAATTGATCTTAATTTATTATTTACTATATATTATTTTAGAAACAATTGCGTACATATTTTATACCTACTGTATTTATAACCTGATATGAAATGTGGATACTACGAGACAGAAATGAGTATGTAGGTTATATAAAGCGTAAACCATAAGTACACAAATTTAAAAGCTACTGTGGGTAGATGATAATCCATCAGTAAATATCATTAGTTCCTAATAAGATAAAAAACACAATACGTGATGCAGAACAAAGCCTGTTAGGTTTAATGTGTGTTAATATTTAACCTACCTATTCAAATGACAAGTAATATTTCTGCATTTGAAAAATTGTGCATTGAGATCATACCAGAAGTGGAGCACATCCTCTTTAAGCAGTAAGGTGCTACATTGTTTCATTGTAACGTGACCATGTACTTATTTTAGCCCTGGACGAAGACGTCTTTTTAAAAAAATTAATTAAAGACTAAAATGAAGTCATGGTTGAATTACAAACCAGAATATCTACCAACAGAACATCCTGTTCTTCATATCAAATGCTAGATCAAGCTAGAAAGGATGCTTTAACATATGTGGGTGCGTGTGTGTGTGTGTGTATGTGTGTGTGTGTGTGTGAGAGAGAGAGAGAGAGAGAGAGAGAGAGAGAGAGAGAGAAAGAGAAAGAGAGAGAGTGAAATGTGTCATGTCATTTTGTAACATCAGTTTAGTGTGAGGTCATCTTCAGCAACATCCATCTAGTGCTGTAATGAGTTTCTAAATAATGATCGGATTTGATTCTTTTCACAGTTTTTCAACCTGCACAGGAGTCTGATGAAAGGTGAAGACATTGGGGACTATAAATACTCTGCTTGATTTAGCCACGCACTTTGAGGGCAGGAAGCTCTTGGCTCACGTCTATGCTCTCTGTGTGAGCGTGACAGCATTTGTGTGTTTCGGCAGCACTTCCTCCTTTTATGGCAAGCAGGCGTTCACACATACGAACGAACAGACGATTCGACTCAGAAGAAAAGACTTCCTCGTAGGGCAGACATATACTATCGTTGAGACTGTTGAGATATCTCCGGTGCCTGCTCCTTACTTGAGGGATTATCCGAAATTAAGTGTTCCTTATGGGAACTGTTTTAAACATAGCAGGTACGTGTGTGTGTGTGTAATACTTTACAGTCTGTGTTTCTGTTTTAACCCTTTAATGCACGTATAAGCTAAACCATCATATGACTTGAAGTCAAAATCAACTAAACCTTTTGGGTTTCTATGAACGGTCGTGTTGTTATTGATATGGGTTGCTAAATTTTCAATTGAAATATAAATGTAAGTCTTTCACACATGATTTAAAAGAAACAACACTGTTTCTTAGCATTGCAGTCTCTGAGGTTGTCACCTTTTTTAATACTGTTTCCTGTGAAGAGAACAACAGGGTCTCCATTGCATCCGTTTTTGCTCTTTGAATATGAATGAATCAAATTTACAACCTTAAATCGCAGTGCAAGAGATAAGAACACACTTTAATGTAATCGTTTTGTCAATTTCGGTGTAAATCGTGTTGGGTTTTATGTGCGTTGCTGGTGTCGCTGTTTGTATGTGTGACAGTTCTCTTTTTTGTCTTTTTTGCAGAAATGAAAGACCTTTGTTACTGACTCATGTACATCATGAATGAACAGTAAACCACCATGGACAATACATGTACTAAAACATTATTTCCTCATTTGGCACTGGCCTTACTGACTTTCTTTTATGTGTACATCTTGATCTTGTTGTATTATATAATGGTTTGGTCTGAACTGTTTAATTAAGTTATAAATGTATTAATCAATTGCTTTTTGGCAGTTAAATTTGCGTCCCATACTATGTAATATTATATACTAGCCTATATATACTGTCAGAAATAAAGGTACAAAAGCTGAGGTACTTATATGAACCATTTAGGTACAAAGTGACAGCATTGACCTTTATTTCTGTAAGTGTATAGAGAGACTGAATTTGTATTTATGTCTTTTTATTAGTCTGTATTTGCTCTTGCTCATTCAGGATTGACGTTCAAACAATGAAAATGAGATGTTTTTTAAAACTGTTTTGCAGTTGGTGGCATTTCCTCAGTTATGGAGTCTAGTCTGTATCACAATGTCCATTCAATCCTCAGGGAACTTGACTGTCAACCTCAGGCCGGATCAGCTTGCAATAAAGGTATTGCTTCATTGCACTGTAGACGTACCTTACATAACAATACTGTATTGTAACAATGGAACCCATGACCTTTACACAGCTTACACAGCGGTCTTATCGTGTATTTAAAGGTGCAGTGTGTAGATTTTAGCAGCAGTTAGTGGTGAGATTGTGAATTGCAACCAACGGCTCACCCCTATGTTTTGAGGCACATAGAGAAGCAACGATAGCCGCCACAGGAAAACATGTTGTTGTCTAAGACAATATTGTGAGGAAGCGCTTTCTGTAGAGCAGTTTGTCCGTTTAGGGCTACTGTAGAAAAATTGCGACTTTTTTTAGGCATGCACCGAATGTTCGACAACCGAAATTAATTAGCCGAAAACTCATTTTCGATGTTTGGCCGGACAAGTGAAAGGCCAAATTAATTTTGCCGAACAATAAGGTTGTTGATGACGCAATCAAATAGTAACCAGCGCAGAGTAAAAGACGCGCAAATGCTGCAAACATGTTGGTAAACGCATTTTAAAGTGTCCGAGAAAGCATACAGCACTTCAAGTTTCATTTATTATTTAAAATCAAGACATCCTGAACACCATGCAGCGTATAAAAAAATACACAGCGGCAGTGATCCTGGGTTTATGTCTGCTGAATCCACGAAGAACAAAGGACTTTATCTCTTAATCTCATGTCATAGTCCGACAAAGAGTGTCAGCAGTACGTAAAAAAAACTTCCTAGAAGGAAAGTCGTGCAATGACAAACACGCTTATATTAAAAAAGAAATAAAACGTTTATTAAAGATCCCGTTCTTTCTGTGTTTTTGAAGCTTTGATTGTGTTTACAGTGCGCAATATAACATGTGTTCATGTTTCACGTGTAAAAAAAACGCAGTATTTTTCACACAATTTACTTATCTGTATAGCGCTGTTTTCACTGCCCTCAAAACGGGCTAATGTCTTGTTCTATGAAGTCCCTCCTTCAGAAATACGTATTGAATTCTGATTGTGTAGTTTGTTTAGTGTGTTGTGATTCGATAGCAGCTTAGCTTGCTGTTAGCTAGCTGGCGACTGACGTTTTCCTGTGGGTGGAGTTTAGTCAAAAAACTGTTCTACTGACGTCATTAAAGCAGGAAGTAGAGGACTGTAGTCCAAACCGGCCGTTAGCTGTAGGCTTTGAAAGGTGAATTCTGTTAAAGAAAATATATCGCCTGACAGTGAACTTAGAGCTTCATCATTTTACAGGAATTATTTATGTTATTGTAGCAACTTTACAAATTAACAGGGTTTAAAAAATGGGATCAGGAAGAACGTGACCTTTAACAATAAGCTTTTTGTTGGACCACTTTGTTGAGCGCTTTTTCCTCTGTCAATCTTGCCGCCGTCTCTCTCTCTTCCTCTGCTCATGCTTGACCGTGCATGCAGGTGCGCGTCCGCTGCTCAACATACAGTACAGTGTTATATAAGCATTGTTGCAAGTTTCTTAAGTCTTAGTAATGATTAGGTTATTTGCATTTTGCGCAGGAATAGAAGATTGGATTTATATCCGTTTAGCCAAGACTGATTTATGTGGTCGAATGTAAATGAAACTGTTTTAACAAGTCTATATATAGCTATATGATCAAAGCAGTGACCAGGTGTAAAAGGCCCTATAATGACTGCTGGAATGCTAAAAAAAATCTTTTTTAAATAATGTAAAAAGAAATATAGAAAAAAGAAAAATGTTTCTGAAAATGTAACTTGTGCAATGGTGAGAAAATGGGCAAAATAATTAGAAAAATTTAAAATAAATATTCGGCTTCAGACAAGAATTTTCCTTTCAGTGCATCCCTAACTTTCATGTGTGTAGATGAAAATGGCTCATTCTAAGGTAATAAAAATACAACGTTTACAGTAATTATGTGAGGTCATTATACACCACTGTAAACATAGTTATGTATAGCATTTCTGTCAATAGTTCCTCCTAAATGTACACATTGCACTGGATACGTAAGTGACCCTGTCTGTGAAATCCAGGTTAAAATCTCAATCTAATAATGGGACTAGGGTCAAAAGTTTCATTTCATTCATTCACGTTAATTTCAATCTTTGACATGACCTTACTTAGGGTAAGGTTATAATGTTTGTTACATTATGTAGTATGATTTTATATATAAAACTGAGACTGTCACATATTTATGCCCAAATTTAATGTTGCATTCTCTAGAAATGGATGTTTAAAAGTCATGTCATTTATTGTTCATTTTTGTAGGTATGCTGAGATGGACGCTTCATAACAGAATAGAGAAATGTCCATCTGTTAGTGTACCTCTGGTGAAAGTTTTGATCAAAGAGCTGGAGAAGGTTCGTTGCTCAATCATTTTGTCAAATTATCAATGTCGTAACCCTAAGGCCTCGACCCACAAGTGGTCAATATGCGGTAACTTTTACTGTAAGCATTTATTGAAGTTGGCCTCACATTGACCAGTTCCTCTGATGAATGTGGAAATCTTTATTTTTTATACACACAATGATGTCGTAGTTAAACGATGAGCCGTTTAATTTTTCTCTTTATTTTTCCAGGCGGAGAGAATCGACTCCAAGATTCGCATCATTCCTTTACTTCACACGCTCCTTTACACCATCCTACAGGTCAGATCGAATTTTCCGCACATCAGCTGTGACTGCTTTCTTGATTTTGTAATATTTCTCTGGATTTGATCTGTGAGCAGGTTCCCAGCAAACTTGTTATTTTAGGAACAGTTCCGTATATCCTTACTGGAAGTCAACGTGATTGAAATGTTTTTTTGCATGTTGCTCATTTGGTTCTCTTGTTTGTTGCAGTCTGCTTTTATTCCAGAAGACATCTATCAGAGGATTTACGTTTGCCTGAAAAGTTTAGTTACATTACCGTTGCCCTACTGTGCAATAGCTCTCAACTACGCAAGACAGATAAAAATGGAACAGACCACGCCAGGTAATATAAACAGGAATTTTGCCTCTAAGCAATATAACGCTTTCCTGTAGCTCAGCTGGAAAAACATGCTAGCAATGCCAGGGGTTGATTTCTCGGAAGTGCACATACTTTGCATTGGATAAAAACATTTTTGTGCCATTCAATTCTTATCAATTCAAATATGTATTCATGTATTTCAGGAATGCTGTATCAGAGAAGAGTAATTGCTGAACACAACCTACGTAATGACTTTTATCAACTACATGAAAAGTATGTTGATTCATCCTTTAATGTTTCTGTCTTAGTAATTCCACCTTTCATTTATTATCCTAACTTATTAACCTTTTCTTAAAGGGGACGTATCGTGAAGATCTGACTTTTTCCATGTTTACTTCGCTCCGCAGTGCTTTAATCAACTTAGAAAATGTGAAAAAGATCAACCCAGTAACTTAGTTTTGGTAAACCATTCTCTGCGAGCATTTGAAAAAAAGGTCATTGAAATTTGGCTCCCCTTATGATGTCAGAAGGAGATAATACCGCCCCTTAATCTGCACTATACAACCACGGCACTGCCATTTAATGCAGAGATCTGGGCCGGGTTTCCCAAAAGCATCGTAAGGCTTAGTAGATCATAAAAACGATCGTACGAAGCATCTTAGAATTACGGGCCGTTTCCCAAAAGCTTCGTAACTTAAGGAGCACTTGAAAATCATCGTAGATCTACGAGTGCTCTGTAGTAATCGTTAATTCATAAGTGCATCGTAAAGGGGATCGCACACCGGCCGCGCCGCTCAGCGCCGCGCCGTTCTAAATCAACTGAACACATTGTTTTCTATGAGTATACGCACACCCATACGCCCAGCTGTGACTCAGGAAGTTGTTCAAACCCCTGTCGCGCCACACAGCACCACTCACATAGTTTAACATTAAATAACATCATATTTGTCCCAAATCATTAAGGATTAACATTGGCTGCTAACGTATATTTTGCATTTCGCTATCTGACGAAGCTCGCGCTATTTAATGTGCACTTCCGGTTTACACTTCCCTTCAAGTTCTGCTAGGCGCGACGCGGCGCTGAGCTGCGCGGCGGGGCGCTGAGCTGCGCGGCGGGGGTGCGATCCCCTTTAGACTACAAAGTTACAAGGTCACCTGCAGGACAACCAGCAAATTGCACTCCTGCAATGACGATAATGTAATGTTTTAAATGTATATTTATTTATTGCGATCTTCTTTGTTTATTTTATATTAAATATATAATATAATATATTTAAAATTCAAATGAGAAATCAAATTTAAATGACTAAACATTAATTAATAAAGAAGGAAAACATATTTGGTACAAGCTGGTAAAAGGTTTTTTTTTGTATTTTGGTCAAAGTTGGTACTAGGAAATTGATAAATGGTTTCTACCGATTGATGCTATAATTCATCAAAAAAAATTTTGAAGGGAAATGGCATCTAATTAAAGAAACCAAATAAATATTTACGGTACAATACAATAATTCATAATAATAAATAAACATAGATAATAAAAACAAATAATAATAATAATCTAAACTATAATATTAAATGCAGAGGGCATTTCGCAGTGGGACGACTCCTAACTAAATACGGAAAATAATATTTCATTATGCATAAATTATTAAAACATTTAAAAAAGTCATTAAACAATTATGAATAGTAATATAAAAAATATTAGTGCACATCGGCTGAAAATAATAAGCCTAAACAAGCTTCTGCTACAAATTCGAGTCATTCTATAGGTGACATTTCAGCACTTGACAAAGGGATTAGCGACTTTTACATAGCACTTAAAACTAGGGATGCACCGATAGGATTTTTTGGGCCGATGCCGATTTAAACAGACAACTTCTGGTCGATTCCGATGCCGATATTAAACACTTGTATACAATACTATACAGTTGGTCTATTAGCTAGTTTATTTCTGCATCAAATTATTTTTACTGAACATGGATTGGATCTAATTAACATTCAACTGACCAACATAATAAGAGAGGCACAAATTAAGCTAAAACAAATATAAGAAGACAGCATGACAACCTTCAAAGGTGGTTTTGCTATTCAGCATTTATTTTATTAACAACATTAACTAATTTTTTTTACATATAATGTTTTTTCTTTATGCAGTTAATTAATAAACAATCGGTATCGGCCTTTCTCGTGCTATTGCCAATATGCCGATGGTTTCAAATTCATCAAAAATCGGCCGATAAATATCGGCAACCGATACATCGGTGCATCACTACTTAAAACCCAGCTGGGAGACGCACGTAAATGAACAACGAATGTTCGTAAAGTAGCTCGTAGAAAGTGCTCTTAAGTGCTAAGTTCAATCGTTATCGGGAAACCCAGCCCAGCTCATTTGCATTTAAAAGGACACACCCAAAAACAGCACATTTTTGCTCACACCAACAAAGTGGCAATTTTAATGTGCTATAATAAATGATCTATATGGTAATTTGAGCTAAAACTTCACATATGTACTCTGGACACACCAAAGATTTATTTGACATCTTTATAAAGTCCTGTGAAATGTCCCCTTTAAAAAGATAGTTTATGCAAAAAAGAAACTTCTGTCATTATTTGCTCACCCTCATGTTACCTTTATTCTGTTGAAAACAAAAGAAGATATTTTGATATGTATTGTTAATGGTACACAAATACTATAAACATTAATAAGTACCATCAACTGTGTTTATCAAAATATTTTCTTGTGTGAATAAAGACATTATTCTCATTTTTGGGTGAACTATCCTTTTAATAACCCATCCTATTTTAAACACATACTGTATGTTTGTTCCAGTCTGCACACATTACCCATCATCTACCCACACTGATCGGTGGTCCAGACTATATGACTCATTTGTAAATTTGTGGTTTTGTTTACAATAAATTGATATTCTCGTAAATGCTGCTACTTTTCTGGTGTATGCGTGCAATTTATAATGAATTGTTTTGTGTTTGTGTCATACAGATGCAGAAATTGTGTTAATTCAGTATTTTCTGCATTTGACTTTCTAACCTTTCTCTTGTTTTCTTCAGGGTGTTTGTATTTATGGACCCCGCTGTGTTTCCTTCGTCTCTGGTGAGCGCGCTCAAGGCTGATGTGGAGGGTTTGGACCCCGGTGGGGATGCATTGATTTACAAACGCCGGGTTATGCTGCACACACTGCTTGCTGTAATAGGAAAACAGTGCCACGTTGAGAAGCTCGCACAAGCTTTGGAGGTTTGTTTCTGCGATAAAAAATTATTTGACTTTTAACAAGTTGTGCTCCTGTATAGCTCAGTGGTAGGGCATTGCATTAACAGCAGGGCAAAAGGTCATGGGTTCAAACCGAGGAACACACATACTGTTAAAAATCAAATATAGGGGGGAGCGGGGCACAACCTTACATTTGTTGGTTTTGGCTCAATCATTCAAAAAATATTTGAGTTTGATTAATTATATTTTTACACAAGCAACACACACATCTCTGCTACAAATGAACATTTGAAGTTTGTTTCTAGTACTTACCATACTTACCAACGTGACAGAAGTGCAAACGTTAAAACTTACCCCATAGGTGGGGTTCATTGTAACACTTGCTAAAAATTAAGTTTGCAGGCAAATATTTCAATACTATTTTGTTTATATACTTGAGGTGGATATTGTTTATATATCTGTCTATAATAGACAGGTATCCACACTATTCATCCCTCATCTAACCATAGTTCAATTATACATGGATACAAATGTCTAAATATGTGAGAAAAATCAGCACAATTATAAAAATAAAAATAAAATGTTTTTATATGTGACCCAGTCTGTAAAAACCATACTAAAGTCTCAAAATCAAATTCTGAGATAATGAGTATCAAAGTCTGATTTTTAGCCATTCATTTCATTATGATTTCAATCTTTAACGTGACCTTATTCAATTAATATTAAAGATATGAACAAAAATAAATGTTGACACACAATTTTTGATAAGACAGACACATTTATTTTGTCGGCATTCGTGTGTAGCCTATTTAAACAACGGCAAGAATTACGCTAACGTTAACGGTTTTCATATCGTAAGTATTGAGGGGTTCGTTGTAACACAACCTTAAAATTAACCCCGCTGGGTCCAAATATTTTCAAGCCCACCAAAAAAGTTGCTAAGAGCTGCAGACATATTTCAAAATGATGTTTTAGTCAACAAGACACTGATTAATATGACATAGCATTGGATTTGGTATCTTACACACCCAACTTAGAAACCAAAAAAAAACATATGAGGAAAAAACTCGTTCATCAATAACTCTCTGGAAAAACATTATACATTTCCAATAATTTGCGGGAGATCGTCTTTTGGCAGCGTGAAAAAAATACCGGAAAAACAAAACGCTCAACCTTGTGCAACAATGTAAACAGTCCGTGTTACAACTAACCCGCGTTCCCCTATATATTGTAATGCCATGTAAGTCTCTTTGTATAAAAGCACCCGCCAAATACATAAATGTAAATTATGGACTGTCAGAAAAACACCTAAAGAAGTTATATAAATACCTCAAAGGTACCAAAAGTAAACACATCTGTACCTAAATTGTACATATTAGGATCTTTTAAAAGGGTTCTGCCCCAATGACACACATTTTTTTTGACAATGCAGACAAGATGTTGCAAGATCTTCCATGTGGTCTTTAATGGAAAATCCCATACATGTGAACAGTGAATATTTTGTTAATTTCAGAATTTGGGTGAAGACCTGGATCTGCACTTCCAGGAGGTCGTTGCCATCGTAGAGCAGAGAGTTGAAGATGGGACTGCAGAAGATGATCAGTACAAAACAAGATTACAAGAAATCTACCAGGATATTCTGACAGTGGCAAAAGGTATTACACAGCGAGACATCATCACCACTTTAAGATACGCAGTGAGACAATATTTTATCCAAAAAAATTGGTAAATATCATTTTGTAAATGTCTGCTCTGTTTAGATCACTTGCATCCAGCGTCAAACACAGAAACTCATCTGCCCAGTCCTGAAGTCAGCTTCCATATCTGGACCAAAGAGGATGACATATGTAAGCCAAAACTTTATTCAGAGATCCTGAATGGATGGAATTTAAAAATGAATAATCCTTTGAGTTATATTAAAGGTGCACTGTGTAACTTTTAGAAGGATCTCTTGACAGAAATGCAATATAATATACATAACTATATTATCAGTGTTGTATAAAGACCTTATATAATGAACTGTATTGTTTTTATTACTTTAGCATTAGCCGTTTATAACTACATACACCGCCGGTCCACTTACATGGAAGTCGTCACCATGTTTCTACAGTATGTTTGTCCTGTAGCGGCTACCGTAGCTTCTCTATGTGTTTTAAAAGGGAGGAGTGAGCTGTGGACTGAGGCTAGAAGTATAGTCCCATTTTTATGCATATACGGGGGTCCGGGGACGCGCATCGGCTGATTTTTGTAACCGTGCATATTTTGTACATCATGCACGTACAGGAGAATGTAGTATGTAGCCCAGCAGATGCATCGCATTTTGTTGCAATGCGTATGCGTCATACGTCTGTGTATAAAATAAACTATGCTTGCAATGCTGTGTGTTCGACCGCGCGTATATGTAAAAAAACAGATTATACTCCAGAGTCGTCGATTGTAATTTGCAATCTCATTATTAGATGGCGCTAAAATCTACACATGGCACCTTTAAAAAATATCCTGACTCTTCCTAACATTTCGAGCTCTAAAAACAACATATGCACATCTTTAAAGGGGACAATTCACAAAAAATTTTTAAGATGTCAAAGAAATCTTTGGTGTCCCAAGGGTACGTACAGTATGTGAAGTTTTAGTTGAAAATACCCCACAGATCATTTATTCTGACATGTTAAAATTGCTGTTTTTGGGTGTGTCCTTTAAAATGCAAATGAGGTGATCTCTGTACTAAATGGCAGTGCTGTGGTTGTATAGTGCAGATTAAAGGGTGGTATTATCCCCTTCTGACATCACAAGGGGAGCCAAATTTCAATGAGCCATTTTTCACATGCTTGCAGAGAATGGTTTACCGAAACTAAGTTACTGGGTTGATCTTTTTCACATTTTCTAGTTCGATTGAAGCACTGGGGACCCAATTATAACACTTAAACATGAAAAAAGTCAGATTTTCATGATATGTCCTCTGTAAAGTAATCCAAATGACCCCAGTGAAATTATTCATATTTTGAATTTATTTATTGATGGATTGTGTATTAATGTTGACATTAAGATTAGTTAAACACATACGTTACCAGTCTCACTGTCACTGGTGAACATTATAAAAAAACTCGACGTTTTCTGTCCAACAGGGAATGAGTTGGTAAATTTCGCACTGATGGTTCCCATGGACCGAAACTCTGCCTGTCTGGACGAGGACGACGTGAGGCGTAATTCGGTCGTGTCGACAGTTTCCACGGACAGTGGGATTGAAGGAGATATGCCCAGCAGTGAGTTTTCCTCTTTAATGCTGGATTCTCAGGGAGGAGCAGAAGATCAAATCAGCTCTCAATCCTTTTGTCGGAGGCCTTGCGTGAGGTGGCCTAAATCCGGCACCAGATTGACTCTTATGATGGAGGCCATTAAGGGAAGTGGAGGGTACGGCCTCACTAAAGAGGAAAGAAACCTCACGGCTCGTATCGTCATAATGGGTGATGATAGAACGCTGGGGCGGCTTGCTAAAACCTTGCACACTATACGGTAAGATGTCTGCATGTTTTACCTTTTTATTCATTTGCTTTTTTGCTACAACCTTATTGATAAAACAGCTAAAACAAGCATAAGCTGATGAGCGGGCTTTATCTGGTCTACCTTTTGGGTTTTAGCTGGTGTGTTTTGGTCACTTTGTAAGCTTGTCAAGCTGGACTTGCCAGGCTTTTTTTTTGTAGGGAATTTAAATGTAATATGAGATACATTCAGAATTGTATTTATTTTATGATGTTTATTCCTAGGAAAAGGGAAGCACGGCATCTTCTATTGACAAAGAGAGTAAACCAGGAAATATATTACATTCCAGTTACTAACCAATCTTCCTCTCATGCCCAGGTAGAAACAAGCTTTTAATATATGTGATATAATCTTGAATGTTTGTATGTCATTTGTTTCCGTAAAGGATCACACGAAAAAGCACGTTGTTCATGTTTTGAGATGAAAATGCAAAATGAAGCCTACGTCAAATGTAAGATAAAAGCTGGAAGTGAATTCCCAGTAATTTTCTGTAAAGCAGTGGCTTTTGTCATACATTTGGTGTTTTCACATAATTCTAGACGTTTTTGGAGGCGAAATGTGCATTTGGCTATTTTTCAGTTTGACATTTTGAACAAGAACACAATATTTTTTGGACAGTAAGTGTCCAAAATAAAGCATTTACTCCATCAGACACAAAATGTGGCTCGGAACATCTAAAATATGGCAGTTTTGATGCAAAAATCTTGTCAGTAATGTCTTGCATTGTGTGTCTTTTCCAGGAGGGTCTTTCAGGTCCTGAGGATATGTTGACACTAGCGGGGTACTTGGGAAGTGTAGATCCCTGGTACGACTGTAACCTCAATGGTTTGGGGGCTATGATTCTCAAACTCGCTCAAATGGTACTTATTACTTTCCTCAAGAGTTCACAGTCATGAATCATATTCATCTCTCTTGCTCTTGCTCTCTCTTTCTCTTTAAATTTGAAATAAGTTTTCTAATTCTTGTAATTGTAAACCGAAGTGCAAGGACAAGCTTTTCAGGTGCAAAATGAAAAGTAAAATGTGGACAATTCATCATAATGAGATTATATAAGAGCACGACTTGAGAATGCAGTCTTACCTCAATTTTTGGAATGGATTGAATGTTTATGTTGTGTGTTGAAAGTATGTTGTTGTTTTGCTACGATACATCCATCTCTAGCTCTTTGAGTTTCAACATTTATTATGGTAGAAATTACATTGAAAAGGTTTGAAAATGTTAAAACCATTTTCTAAAGCATGTCCGGTTTTGATACTACATATTCCTATAGTATATATATATATATATATATATATATATATATATATATATATATATATATATATATATTTTTTAAATGCGATGGAATATGCAGGATATTTAGGCAATTTTATGCGATGAATTTGTAAAAATTGCGGGAACTTGGAAAAACTGTTTGCAGCTTTTGAAGCTTTTCAATGATGTTCACGTCACATAATCACATCACTTCATAACATTCACATGGCAACAGGGGACATGGCTGCGCTTGTGTGAAGTAAATGCAACATTTTTCAACTTTCTGCTAAGATATATATAATTTTTTGCTATGAAAATGCGGGGATTATGAAATCATGTAAGTCCCGCATATTTTGCGCGCGGAAATCTGCAATTTATGCCGCGAAAGTGCAGCGTATTTGAAAAAATACGGCCCCCAACTAAATATGCAGACTTTGGCTGATTATGCATTGAATCATGCAATCGCATAATCACGTTTTTCTATAGGGACTGTCTAGTTGAAACCATTTTCTGAAGCATGTCGAGTTTTGATACCGTATTTTCCAGTACAGTAGTTTATCATTTACCTGTTTATTAAAAGCATTCCAAATAGTCTAGCATTCCAACCCATTCTCATGAATTGTGTATAAATAGCACGCAGTGTTAAAAAATCGTGCAATACATACGCCAAATTCCAATTTTGTGTGCATATGATACGCCAGTCCTTACCGTTCATCTAATCAGTCCTTCCAGAAAAACGTGTAGGGTTTTTTGTGATTGTTGTGGCAAAAATCCTTGATCTTGTGCCACCTTTTTTTTTTTAAATGCGATGGAATATGCAGGATATTTATGCAATTTTATGCGAATTTGTAAAAATTGCGCGAAAAACTGTTTTCAGCTTTTGCAGCTTTTCAATGATGTTCACGTCACATAATCACGTCACTTCATCACATTCCCATGGCAACAGGGGACATGGCTGCGCTTGTGTGAAGTAAATGCAAAATTTTTCAACTTTCTGCTAAGATATATTTGACATTTGCTATGAAAATGCGGGGATTCTGAAATCATGTAAGTCCCGCATATTTTGCGCGCGGAAATCTGCAATTTATGCCACGAAAGTGCGGCGTATTTGAAAAAATACGGCCCCCAACTAAATATGCAGACTTTGGCTGATTATGCATTGAATCATGCAATCGCATAATCACGTTTTTCTATAGGGACTGTCTAGTTGAAACCATTTTCTAAAGCATGTCGAGTTTTGATACAGTATTTTCCAGTACAGTAGTTTATCATTTACCTGTTTATTAAAAGCATTCCAAATAGTCTAGCATACCAACCCATTCTCATGAATTGTGTATAAATAGCATGCAGTGTTGAAAAATCATGCAATACATACGCCAAATTCCAATTTTGTGTGCATAGTATACACCAGTCCTTCATCTAATCAGTTCTTCCAGAAAAACTCAGTTTTTTTGTGATAGTTGTGGGCAAAAATCCTTGATTTTTTTTTTTAAATGCGATGGAATATGCAGGATATGCAGTTTTATGCGATGAAATTGCGGGAACTTGCAAAAACTGTTTTCAATTTTCACGTCACGCAACAGGGGACATGCTGCGCTTGTGTGAAGTAAATGCAAACTTTTTAACTTACTGCTAAGATATATATGAATTTGCATGAAATTATGAAATCATGCAAGTCCTGCATATTTTGCGCACGGAAATCTGTAATTTATGTGGCGAAAGTGCGGCGTATTTGAAAAAAAATAAAATATGCAGACTTTGGCTGATTATGCATTGAATCATGTGATCGCATAATCGCGTTTTTCTGGAGGGACTGTCTAGTGCAGTGCATTTTTTTTGTGCCATTTTATGTATTGGTTTCTCAATTTTTTGTTTCCCATGTTTTTGCGTATTACCATGGTCTCTTGGAGTTTGGGGTTAGAAATGGGGATTGGGTTAGGATGTCATTTTATGTAACAAAAAGTTGTTCTAACCCAAGCAACTTGGCAAAAAAACTGAAAAAATAATGAGAAACCAATACATAAAATGACACAAAAAATGTGCCGTATTAAGTGAATGGGAATGACTTGCATATCATATTCATGCAAAATTGGAACTTTGCATATGTATTGCATGACTTTCACGCTGCGTGCTATTTATATGCAAATCATGAGAATAGGCTAGGCTAATAACAACATTATGTTGTACCAATGGTTTACACTTGCCTGAGGGACTTGGGGGCTTTTTTTCTGGACAAGGTTTATCCTTAATTTGAAATTAACATATATCAGTGCCATTGTTTGGTCTCAAGTTGCACAGCAGTTCTGTTTTTTTGCAATGTTTGTTTGTATAAACGACTTATTTGTGCTAATATAACTAAGGCCTTAACTGGATTAATCTAAACCCTGTCCAGGAACCGCTCCATAGTGTTTGTCCATCCGGTGTCAGACAGGAGGAGTTTTTAGAAAAAGCAGTCAATATTTTTCAAAGATGACACAATTTCCCTTTATTAAGTAATAAAAGATGTTTTGTGATTGTAGCAGTCAAGTCACTCTTCAGACTCCAACCCCTTCCTGTTAGATATCATCTCCTATTACACACGAGTGAGTCAGCAGCCAGTGCACCTGCCAGTCTACTCTGTCAAGGTTTGAATGAATTCGACTATTTATCTCTACTAAATACTGGTGTAACTCCACCTACTCTTTGCCACTGTTTAGCTGGAAACATTTAGCTCAGTTCCTCAATGTGTTGGCAGTGCTAAAGGTTGCGGTTTTGATCTCAGAAAACACACATAATGATAAAATATATTCCTTGTGATCTGCTATAAGTTGATTTAGATAAAAGCATCTGCAAAATGCATACTTGTTTGCCCAATTTTACAGATAAGGCTTAAGCCACCCCCAGACTTAAATGCATGTTTGACCTGTCAGTGCAAATAATTTGCACTAACAGATCTAAAAATATGTATCATTGATTTGTCTCAAGCACACAGGTATAGTGATTATTTAAGGAACATCCATAAAAGCTAATTTAAAGTTCTAATTTAACTAATGCTTTCTCCTGGTTTAATCTTAGTTACTTATTTAGCAAAATCTTGCATTATTATTATTATTATGATCTCACCCTAATGTCATTCCAATGAGGATGTTTTAAAGAATGTTCATGCATTGTTTATCTATAAATAATGGTAAATGCAGAAGTGAAAATAACTGACTCGTCTGCTTTATTTTAGGTCTTCTAAAGCTATATATCTTTATAAGCGTACTGGCCCTTTAAGGCTATCAAAACAATATGTTTTGTACAAATCAATAGTATGTCAAGATTGTAAATATTGCTGCATATTTTCAATGACAATGAATGCAGCTGAATGTCGATATGTTCCTATGTTTAGATTTGTTTCGCAGACTTCACCTCCGCCTCAGTGGAAGAGGTTTTTGTATCTCAGCTGCTTATAGACTTTCCAGAAATCAAACGATTCAGAGCCACGCTCAAAGACACAATTAAAGGTATTTTAAGTTTTATTTTTACATGAAATGTATCTAGATTCAGTTAAATGCTTGTTTTTGGTAACACTTATATGATATAATAAGGTTGTATTTGTAGACGCATGTAGCTAACATGAACTAACAATGAGCAATATAGTTTTTCATAATTTATTAACAATGTTAGTTAATGTTAGCGATATAATTATATTATCGTGTTTGTTCATTGTGCATTAACAGTTGCACAACTTTTTGATATAAAAAAAAAGATTAATGCATTTTGAAATTACTGTTACACAAACTAAGATTAATAAATGATGCAGATGCATTGTACATTGTTAGTTCATGTTAGCTAATCCATTAACTAATGTTAACAAATACAACCCTATTGTAATGTGCCATTTATTTATTTACTTATTTTTTTATTAACTTTTGCCTTGGAGGTTCAGTGCGGTACAAAAGGAATAGCCCACAAGAGCTTTATGGTGCAGTAGTTTCATTAAATTATAGAAAGGTAAGCTTACTCCCACTCCTATTTGTTCTTAATATCCAATATTTAACTTCCTGTTAAAGATCAAGTGCGTCATTTCTTCACCACTTGTCGTGCCAAACAGAATAGCAAAAATAGTGTTTGTTTAACCATTGGTTATTCGAACACTTATTCCCACCTCAGCCCCACGTCATTGGTCGAACCGATATCATAATGACTGGAGAACTGGGCTGCTATTTGTTACCTCTAGTTGTGCAGAAATGACATTATTCTAGCATTACATACCTGTAAATATTAAAAATAATTTATTAGAAATCAATTTAATATCAGTAATAAGCTATGTTTGTTTTATTTACTAAGACAACTTAAAGGCACACTCCTTTTTGTTTGAAAATATGCTCATTTTCCAGCTCCCCTGGAGTTAAACGTTTGATTCTTACCGTTTTGGAATCCATTCAGCTGATCTCCGGGTCTGGTGCTAGCACTATTAGCATAGTTTAGCACAATCCATTGAATCTGATTAGACCATTAGCATTGCGCTAAAAGACAACCATAGAGTTTCGATATTTTTCCAATTTAAAACTTGTCTCTTCTGTAGTTACATTGTGTACTAAGACTGACAGAAAATTAAAAGTTGTTATTTTCTAGGCAGATATGGCTAGGAACTATACTCTCATTCTGGCGTAATAATCAAGGACTTTGCTGCCGTAACATGGCTGCAAGAGGCGCAATTTAGTCCTGAAAATAGTCACTAAGGGCACTATTTCCGGGGACTACGTAATATCATTGCACCGCCTGCCTGCAGCCATGTTAAGGCAGCAAAGTCCTTGATTATTACATCAGAATGAGAGTATAGTTCCTAGCCATATCTGCCTAGAAAATCACAATATTTAATTTTCCGTCGGTCTTAGTACACGGTGTAACTACAGAAGAGTCAAGTTTAAAATAGGAAAAATATCAAAACTTTTTGGTTATTTTTGAGCACGATGCTAATGGTCTAATCAGATTCAATGGATTATGCTAAGCTATGCTAAAAGTGCTAGCGCCAGACCCGGAGATCGGCTAAATGGATTCCAAAACGATAAGAATCAAAAGTTTAACTCTAGGGGAGCTGGAAAATGAGCATATTTTCAAAAAAAGTGCAGTGTCCCTTTAATAATGCACTTTATGGCAGTGGCTATTTAGTTTATGCATGAATAATGTTTCGCTGCATAATCATTTATGTTCTTAATTGTTGATTATTTATTCCTTAGGCTTCAATAAGTGACAGAGAACAGGAGAATGGAGTAACTTTAACCACATGTGGGATGTTGGTTACTGTCGTGCCTTCATGTAGAGCCAAAAGTATGTATAATACTCATGTTGTCATTGTAAACAGCAATCTTTTGGTGACATCAGCATTGACTTGTTTACAGTCAGTGTAAATTCTGATTTTTAAGATACTTATTCGATTGAAAAGGAATGCTTGTTTTGTTTATTTTTTTGGGAACAAAACAGGTGTGTTTGGTTTCTGCTCATGACTGACAGTATTACAGATTTACACTGGGCTCAGAAAGTACACTAGTCAACATTTGAAGTAAATCAAAACCTTTTATAAAGGTTGTCTTTGTGCTTTGAACAATAGACCCCTTCAAGGTTTGTAAACATTGAATGACTATCGGGTGCGTGCGCAGCATGGGGTCAAACTGTTCATACAATCGAGGCTTTAAAATTTAATCTAACAGGTCTGAAAAATGATGACTTACCTCAAATGAAGTGAGCACTACAATCACAAGCCTCTTTGATATTTGTATTGTTCCAGTCTGCATGTTAATAGCTTGCAGCCGCAGATGTTGTATTTTTTTGTTTTTGAGATTCTGCATGAATCGCGAAAACTTAACGGAAGACCTGGCGCGATTTTCAGAGCCCACGACGTAAGTAGGCATTTTTACGATACCGAATAACACGCAACTCAATCTGCTGTAATTACTTTTCTGACCCCGACATGCGCAGTGGGAACCGCCTGTGACGTGAACCGTGAAGGGGTCTATACCCGTTCTTGTCTTTGGACAACTTTGATGAAGTTTTTTGATACACTTCAAATGTTGCCTATTGTATTTAGATGCTCAGGTCATTTAAAAATATATAAAGGTCATTGGATGAATAATAAAATGTTAAAATGCAGAAGTTTTGTAAAATCAAAAAAATGTAAAGGGCACCTATCAGTGGCGGCCAGTGACTTCTTTTTTTTAAGGCGCTCGATGCGAAGTTCATCACAACATGTATATAGCCCATCATGTGTGTGGTTCATAATTTCTAAATATGTGTTCGGTGCGTCGAGTGAATCTATGTGCATCACGTGTCTTGTCAAAATAAGTGCCTGCTGCAAATGCGTCTAAAGTATTTGTGATAAAAGAGACGCTCGCGTTTGCCAGATACTCACATAATCTCATGCGTAATCAAAGTTTACTGTTAAGGGAGTGTCTTGCGTGTATTTTGTGAACGTGAGCAACTCTTTTACCATAAATGGTTTTGACGCGTGTGCACCAGGCACTTATTTTGACAAAACACCTGATGCACTGGTTCACATGACGCAACAAACACGTATTTTGACAATGCAAACAACACAAATGACACTTATTTTGAATTAGCGCCCCTCGGATGAGCAGTCACGAGCCGCCACTGGCACCTATTATGCAAAATCCACTTTTACAAGTTGTGAACACAAAACCACCCTATGATGAAAAAAATCCACCCGCTCCTTGTTTTTTAATCTCTATTAAACCAAAGCAGTCTCATTAGATATGCCGTTTTGATTCTGTTATCAATGTGAGGTCACATTGATAAAGCCCCGCACACTAATAGTCCTACCATAGTTTCCACCCTCAGCGAGTTGTACTCTGTCCACTAGATACTATTGTCTTATGGTGCATTCCCACCAGCCGCAGTAGAGGCGGCAAAAACGCGCTATTCATGCGTAGTTGGACGCTTGAACATTTTAGTTCATGAAATTCGCGCATGAAATTCTAGTTATTCGAGACATTCACGCGGAAATTCGTGTCATGGGAGGGGCTTCTGCGACTCTGCTGAGACTCCGCCACTCTGCTCGCTTCCTGTAATCACGTCACTACTACAGCAAGGTCCTGATTGGTTAACGTGGCACGGAAATCTGCCAAAGTTCAGATTTTTCAACTCGCATGTTTCCCGCGGCAACACTCAATTCGCACGGAACACCCCCTCAGCACGTTCAACGGCACTCGCGCCACGCTTACCGTGTGTACCGCAGGATGCCTAATCGCGTCTTTGCATTGACTTAACATGTAAATCACTCGTGCTTGCAGCGCCTACCACGTCTGGTGTAAACCCTGCATTAGATCGTATTATTTAGATCTATTTTAACTGAAAGCGCTCACTGTCTGTTCGTAAGGAAGTGAGGAGCTGTAGCTCATTTTCATTTAAAGGTACAGACACTAAAACAGCACGTTTTGAGTCACACTATGATCAATGTCCTGTGGGGTATTTTGAGCTGAAACTTCACAGACACATTCCGGGCACACCTGAGACTTCTGATACTTCTTGTAAAAAGGCCATAATAGGTGCCCTTTAAGTTAAATTTGCATAAAAATATAAGTTAAACAACTTCAACTAGTTTTTATAAGTTATCTCAACTATTCACAGGTCTAAACTTAAAAGACTATGTTGAATTGACTTGCAAAACCAAGTTGTTTCAACCATGCTGCATTTTTTTTACAGTTGTGTTGTACGCTAATGCACAAATGATGCTAGAGCTTTTCTCAGAACTAGCTTCATTCCTCTAAGCTATTTTTACAATGACTTGTGACCAACTAGTCTCAGGCTGATTTTAGTAGATGAAGTCAAGTTACCACAGGTTCACACACACATATTAACTATGCGCTGCTGACTTGATAACCACAAAGTGTTCAGAAGCTTTCTCTTAACTTTCTACAGTCTATCTATTGTAATATAATGTAAAACACAACATTTTGTTTAAAAGTTTTGCTTCCTTTAAATGTGTGCCATCTGATGATACATATTTTCGATGAGGAAAAGAAAAAGTGATGTGAGTTTTCGTGTTCATACAGTAATTCAGCATGCTTTTTCAACACAGGTCTTCATAGTGTCAACATAAGCTTTCAAGATATAAACCCCACAAGGACCATCACAGTAAGTGGATCTTTAGATTTAGATGACTGAGCAAAATAGGTTTACCTGCACAAATAATGCTTTATCCAATATCTTCTCACATATTATGATTAAACTGATCCTCTTTTGTAGGCTCCGCTAAGAGCTGTCAGCGCCAACATCCGAGTTTTGGAGAACAGGTCGTTCTCTCTATGTTTGGATAAAGATTCTCGTAGAACCTTCAAAGATGTCCAGAGGTAACAATTAATTTTTAATATATATAACATGACTAAATTTCGGTCCTTATTTGTTTTCTTATGTCTTAAAATAAATGTATTAGTGTATTGGCTAAGACAACTACGACTTTTTATTGCTCAAATCTGCTGTAGGGTTAGCAGCAAACATAACATAAGTATGAAACTTGACACTATGAGCATGGTTTGTGCCACAAGCATATAAGGCATGATACCTAAAAACAACCTACTGTATTGAAAGTGAACTACTTTTTGGGTATTTGGCTGACAAATGAAAGAAAAAATAGTAGATTTACACTGAATGCCATATTTTAGCAAACTTGGACAGCAACTACCACATTGCAAAACCATAAAAACCACCCACAATGCTTTTACATTGTAGAAGTAAGTTTAGCATGGACAGGCATTATGCACATTTATCCAAGTGCATTCAAGCTATACATGTATTCCCTGGGGGTCAAACTCATGACCTTTGCGCTGCTAACATGATGCATTTTCAGTTGAGTTACAGGAAATATAAAAATCTAGTTACTGATTTTATTTAGAGCTATTAAAAGTTTAAACAAAAAATAATTCTGTTTTATCTTCTTACCCACAGTATTGAGATTTTTCCATGTTTGGACCCAGGATACTGTCTTCAATCGAGTGCTAAGTCCAAATACACTTTCGCAGAGGGAGGTGAACCATTCATCAAATATGTGAATAAAACCCTCACTCTGCCAATCAACACCTTCTGTGGCACAGACCAATGATGGCACGGCAAACCTCCATGACATTCAAACAGAGACACAATGAAGCCTGATACCTCTTGGAGGCCTTTTATTGTTTTTGTGTACTATTTTGAACTGTTCTTCGTAGACGAAAATAATACTAAAAAAGGCCAGTTTTCTATTAACATGTATTGTTATGTGTTCATGTGTTTAGTTTTGTAAAAAAAATAGCAATTACTGAGAGCTGTAAAATGTTAGATCTTTCAGAAACATTGTGTTTAATATCTTGTTTACACTACTTTCATTACTTTTTGACAAAACATATTTTTGAAATTGTATGGTTTATGAAAAATATAATATAACACTTTTAACAAAGAGTTTTATTTTGACACTTACAATTAATTAAAGTGATCATTTTGAAAACGAATTAAAGTGGTTATTTTAAATCAAAATGAATTAAACTTTAAAAAAAGTTAAAATACAAACCCTTACGAGAAGCTTACAAGGTGTGTTCGACTCATAAGAGGAATTACATAGAGAGAATAACTCTCCTTTCTAACCGCTCTCGTGGTACTGTGATGTCATATGCCGTTCGATCTGCGCAGCGCCGCATTAAATTGCACGCATTTAATATGCAGTTGCAGTTTCTTACCAAAAGAGGTCGCTGAAAAACCGAAAACGGCGTTTTGATTGAGCCCCTGCACTGAGTTTACACGTCGGCCATAGCTGTTTGGCGAAAAGAAAGTAAACTTAATAACTTCATCTGGATAGCCTACTTAATTTATATGAGTCGACACTAAATTATCGCTTGTCAAATAAACCATGTGTATCTGGATTTGCGACGTCGCAGGTAAGTAATAAACGTGTGTGTGCGAAGTGAACAGGTGCAAGATCCGGTTCACCTGTTACCTGTGTGTCGTGTCATTTAAAGTTTTGAGAAGTCTGTCATTGGTACTTTTAGACAGTTCGCGTGCTTTAAAAGTGAATTTCGTTGAATAAATATAGCTGTCTAAACTTATTTAGTGTGTTAAATGTAAACTGGTTTGTGGTGGGGGTTAATGTACTGCACGCGGATTGTTGCATTTTTATTTTAGCTCTAAGTACTGTTTTAAAAGAGCACGCTGACATGATTTGCACACAAATGCAGGTTATTTTATTAAAAGAAACTAAAACGTACTTAAAAGTATTATTTAGCCTACTATAGTTTAGTGTAGTATAATTTGGTAGTTACTACACTTGTAGTATAGGAACTGCAGTATGAATTAGACTAGTATGCATTTATAACCCGTAGTAAACACGGTAGTACACTAAAATATTTTCTATGGTAAGGTTCAAAAACATACTAAAGTATGCTACAGTATTACGGTACAGTACTAAAGTATGCTACGACTTTGGGGTCGTAATATATAAAATAATATTGGTGCAAATAACGAAAACGTGATGGTAGGTAAGGCAAGTTTTTTGTGGTTTATTTATATAAAAATAAATGGCAAAAATAAACATCAGAAATAAAAACAGCAGTTCAAGTCAAGGATGTTTGAATAAATTATAAAATAAAATAAAATATGAATTCATAATAAAGGCAAAATATACATAGGAAGCTACTGAATGATGAATATGAAATACCATATTTGAAATACCCGTTAATATCACAGCCAATTGATATATGAATATCATTCAGTACCATGCATCTGTCACTGTACATTTTTATAAGTGGTCTGCTAAAATAATTTACTAGCAAAGTTGTCGCTGTCTTTTCTGATTTTACAGAACTGTAACTCTGACTGAGAGTCGAGCTAACAAAGGCAGCAATGCAGAAAAACAAGCAGTGGAATGTAAAAGGTGCTATGCGACTGGCTGGCACATTTCACTTTCTTCACTCCTGCGCCTCTGGATGTCTCCTTCCCTTCCTTACCCTCTACTTTCGGCACCTGGGTCTCACGGCCACCATGACCGGAATCATCATGGCGTCCAGGCACCTGCTCGCCCTCGTGTGGCGACCAATCTCCAGTGTCCTCGCCAGGCAATACGACAAACGTCGGGCGGTCGTAGTGGGATCTCTGTTAAGCTCGGCATCGGTAGTTTTAATTCTCTTGCTTTTTCCATCTGCAGGACTCAAAGCTGAAAGTGGGCGATGTAACGCGAGTCAGCTCAATGTCAAGGTTGCAGAAGATGGGTGGGAATTTACTACACTGGAAAATGTACCATGGTTGAATGCTACCATGTACTCTGTAAACAATACAAATGTTGTGACTGAACCGTCTAATGATGATGATATCACTGAATATACTCCTACGCCTGTAAGCTCGAACTTCACGCGGTCGGTCAGAAAAGTTAGATCTTTGCAGGAAGAACATGCACATTCGGAGTTTTTGGGGAGCCTTAAAGTTATGGACGCTCAGCATCAGATGTTCTTTCTGGTTCTCATCGTGACTGGATTTTGGGAGTTCACGGCTGTGCCATTAGAGTGGACCGCTGATGACGGATTATACGAATACTTGGATTTTGTTGATGCAACTGACCGTCACAGAAGCGCTAAGATTTGGAAACAACTTGGGGCAGCTTTTGGCAATGGTGGTGTTGGTATTCTTGTAACCGGCCTGTACTGTCTTACCGGGACGGCGGCAGAGTTTTATTCTTATGCCATACTCATGATACTGACTGTACCTTCAGCTGCCCTACTGCCTTTGTACCTCCGCAAGCGTGAGCGCCGCACTAGTGGTGGCTTTAAAGCACTACAGCTGGTACATGGAAACTCACAAGCATTACTATGCGCTGTAACTGTCGTCCTCACTGGCATGGCAAGCTCAGTCGTGTCAGACTTCTTATTGTGGCAAATGCAGGATCATAATGCAACGGAGACCCACATGGGCATCTCCTTGGCCCTTGCACACTTTAGTCAGGTTGGCTTCGTGCCACTAGCTGGGCGTCTGGTACGCTTTCTGAAGTATCATGGTTGGTTACAGGTTCTGGCTGTCATGACTCTATCACTGCAGTGTCTTTATTATTCTTTCTTGTGGGGACCGTGGACTGTAATACCTGCTCAGTTACTCGCTGGCTTTAGCACCGGTGCCATGTGGTGGTCGGTAGAATCACAATGCGAGGACATTGCAACTCCTGGAACGGAAAAGACCGTGTTCAGGGTGTTTGAGCTTCTATCACTGGAGCTGGGGGCGGGGTTTGGCAGTCTGATGGCAGGGTTTGTGGTGCAGAAGTTTGGGCTCAATGTTTTGTTCCAAGGAACCGCATTAATCCTGGTTTTGTGGGGTATTGCTCTCGCTCTACTAAAGTGGAAAATTCCACGGCAGCGCAGGATAAACTACTCACGCTTGCTTGCAGCCGACATGACCGAGATGAGCGAATCCGATTCGGACCAGGAGAAGGACTGGCTTGAGACGGCCATGGACGATTCGAGACAGAAAACAAGTGGACAATGGACAAGCCTTAAATAAAGTGTCTGGTTTACTTCCGTTAGGAGTGTGTTGGATGTCTACAGAAGGCGGATTTAAAGAACTTGACACCAAGATGCCACCGTGTTTTAATTCATAGATGTTTTGGTTGCTCCAGGGGAATATTTTCTTATAATAATATCCATCATAGATGGAGTTATATTAGTGCAATCTAATGTGTGCCTACAGCAAACTGATGGAGTTCCTGTTATCCAAATTAAATTATATAATTGGTTGCTTTGCAAAATGACCCATGAAAAGATTTAGTTAGGGATAATTTCTCATTATTCCTGACATTTCTCAAAATAAATCTTTACCTGGATAAGTTATTGATAGGAGCACGATCCAAATATACACATACATTACATTTTATGTAACCAGTTGGTTTATGATTAAGATTGTGATGTGTTTGCTTACAGTAAGCAGGTCTTCATTGCCAAAGGAAAACCACAGTAATCGTATGAGAAAGTACTGGCTGATCTCTTTAACCACTTCCTTGTAATGTAACTCAACCACTTATGATTGTTTTGAAATGAATTATGCTTTGAGGTTTTTGTATTTATTCTGCAATAGCGCAATTTCATTTTGCATCACATGTCAGTATCACAGGGGTGTCTTTTATTAAATTAAAAGATTACTACACAAACTTTTAAGATGTTGGAAACATTTTCTTTGCATTGCTGGATGTTGAGTCAAACCTGTATCGGAAAAAACGTCCCAGACTTCGTAGTCTTTGTGACTTTGATAGATCACAGTGGCTGACAATTCATCTTCCAAGAAATAAGGGTTTTTTCAGGATATATGTGAGCTCGGACCACAAAGCCAAGTCATAAGTCATACTCAACGATACATTGTATGGGTCAAAATGTATCGATTGATAATTAAAAAAAATCACTCGGATCTTAAGTGAAGATCATGTTTCATGAAGATATTTGTACAGTTCCTACCGTAAATACAATATATAAAAAAAATTTATCATTACTAATATGTGTTGCTAAGGACTTCATTTTGACAACTTTAAATTTAGTTGCACCCTCAGATTTTACAACCGTCAGTTGTATCTCGGCCAGATATTGGGTCTCATTCACTAAGCATGCGTACGCACAAATTTGTTTGTGAAATATGCGTTCGGACGTTTTAACTAACACATCTTGAATCAACAAAAACTATCATACTAAAATTTCTTCTAAATGTTTGCAAAGACGTAAAAACAACTTAGACCACACGTACACAATACATAAAAAGAAACCCTATAATATATATCTGTCTTATATATTTTATATAATTTTTACTTGTTCATGATTATAATTGCGTATGTGTGGTATAAGTTGTTCTTTTTGTACGTTTTTGCATACATTTAAAATTTTAGTATGAAAGTTTTTGTTGATTCATGATTTGTTAGTTAAAATGTACGTACGCACATTTTACGAACAAATTTGTGCGTACGCATGCTTAGTGAATGAGACTCACTGTCCTATCCTAACAATTCATAAAACTTTCAGATTATGTATAAATCTCAATTTAAAAATTATAACTAGTTTTGTGGTCCAGAGTCATATATAATTGGGATGAATTACAAACATTTTGATGATTAGTTTGCATTGTTTTCGTTTGAAATATTTTAAAATAAACAAAGTTTTGTTTTTGATATGCATGTTTAAGTGTGTTTAATAATAAAACACTTTTTAACTTATTCATGTATTTTTATGTTACAAAGTTCAGAATCTATTAACTCTTTCGCCGCCACCAAGAGAAGAAACGCTTCCCTGCCAGTGACGAGATTTTCCGTCTTTCCGCAATACCGCTATTATCCATCAGGTGGCGCCCTTCCGCAACTTTTTAAACTCAGAAGTATTGCCCTATGGCAAGCGGCTGCATGTCCGTTTTAAAGATCGCTCTGAATGGGATCTCTATGAAAAGTCCGTCACAAAAATGGAATTATCTCTGCTTTTTGCTCAAAATGTGGTGTTTTTGCAGAAACCTACCCATATTCAAAAGCTGATTACAAAAGATCCATTGAAGGTAGGATGAAACGGTTTTTTTGTTTGACAGCAGAGGGTCTGTTCTTTCATTTGGTATGTTGTATGTTTATATATTTAAAGAAGAACATTTTCGGGAAGGCATTGAACTTTGGTGAAAATCATGAAAAACGCTGGTGCTGGCTGGCAACTTTTTAAAATAACGCTGGCGGTGCAACAGTTTGTTCAAAGTTAAATGAAAATAAAACATTAGCAAGTCTTAATCTTTACAGACTAAAGCTAAAATAACAGCCTCAAGCAAAGCATTATAGGAAACAAAATCTGAAGGAAAAACAGAAAAAGATTGATTTTTGGTTCTCAGAATGCTTTGCATGAAGCTGTTATTTTATATTTTTATTCTGTAAGGCAAACACTTGTAAATGTTTAATGTTCATTTAACTTTGAACAAACTGTTGTCAGTAAATAACATACATTTAAATGTACAGTAAGTTACTGGCATCCAGCTGCCAGTAATACTGTAATTTCTACGGAATCTTTTTACAGTGTATTTTTACAGTATATTGCAAGGTTTAAGGGACATTTATGCCTGTTTGAAATTACATAACGTTTTCATATATTTTTACGTTGCACGTATCATGTAATATAAACATACAATCCCGTATATCGAAAGGCAATTGTAAAGTAAATGTCAGTTTTCTGTTTCCTCACAAGGTGGCGCTTCAGGTAGGTGGGGAATCTCATTCTTCATCATCACAGGAATGTTTGAGTCAAGCAGCATCATCAGCAGCAGCAGCAGGTGCACGCGCATCACTGTCTGTTCTCATGGAGTTAAAAACAGCTGTATGATTCACCTGCACGACATCAAGCAACGGCGTTTGATTGACTTTACACTTGTGTGTTGCGGATGTTATAAGGATGGAGAAAACTCAGTACGGATCCCTGGATCAAACCGAGCACTGCGGACACGCGCTCAAACAAGGTGAGAATAAATTCATCTCTCTCCGTGTCTGTCTGTTTGAGGAGCCAGATGTGTTTTCTTGTGTCATTCTTAAAATTAAATAAAGCGTGAAAGATAAAACTTTTGAGAGGGTTGTCTTTAACATCGTCGCGCGGATTTTTCAAGTTATACGACAATGTTATCATTTAACAAAAGCACCAACGTGCATTATAATATGTGAAGATGCACGTTATTTTGAAATGATTCAATGTATTTAACAAACAACGTGCATTTTAATATGTCAAGAAAGAGCTTCTTTGAAGTTGTTCATTGTATCCTCGTTTCCATTGAACAGAAACGATGGTTTGTGATCTCAGGTTACAACTCGCACATGCAACTGCTTCAAAAGCAAAGTGATTGTTGTGTTTGATGTTGTTGCGTAATGCATGTTGTGTATTCATGCTCTGTGCACGTTCTGTTCCGTTGAAACACAATGCTGTTGGATTAACATGAGTTAAGATCATAGATATAAGAGTCATTTGAATTGACAGCAGCTGTTTTGCATGTGACATCTCAGTATGGCTTTTCCCAATTCAATTTTATTTATGTAGCACTTTTCACAATTTTGCATTATGGCAAGGTCGTTTTAGAGAAAATACATTTTGGAACACGAAATAAAAACATAAAAATTCTGAGGAAAAAATTAAATTAAATAAACAGGAAATTACGAAAACTCTCAAATAAGAGGTGATCTGCCCTGACTGATACTGAATAAAATTTATAATAGTAGTAAGTTGTATTGCCTATGGTGTTTTTTTTTAAGTAGACACCAGACAGAAATGAGAAAAAGCATTTTGGATGCAAAGAATGTGCATTGGATAAAGCCTTCTAATTTTTGGCATTAAATTGAACCTACAAGTGTGGTGTTTACACAGGGTGTGTCTGGTTTATTTAACAGAAGACAGTGAGACTTTAAGTGAAGGAAGATTGACAGCGACCCATCAAAGTCAGGGCTGTTGGCAATCCAGAATAAACTGATTTGTAGTAGTTCAGTAGTTTAGTAATCCAATATTGATCTGTCCTGTGTATAAATAAAATAGAATATATAAGTGATAAATATGGTCTTTAATAAGATTATAGATGAATAATAATAATAATTTCTTTGATATTATGACATTAGCATCATTTTTTTTGACAGTGTTGCATATTGAGTGTGAGATCCTGACAGGCCACCCAGCCAATTAGAAAAAATGATTAGGAAGAAAATGACAACCTGATGTCATGAAGTTTCTCAAAGCATGAATAAATTTAGCTTAATGAAGTAACTAGTTATGATAAATTAGTGTTTTTTTATGACAGAAGTGGTAACTATTAGGGCTGTCACGGTTATGAAATTTGTCTGATGGTTAATTGTTTAATAAATTGTGACGATTATGACGATTAATTGCCTGTTTTGGGGCTTTGACGGTTAATTGTCATAGATTTTTTGTTTGTTTATGAAATAATTTTCACACATTCTTGTGATTATTTAAATTAAATCTTTTGCAAGGTTTACCTGGACGTAAATATTAATACACATAACACATATTTAAAAGTAAATATTTAATGAATATCTCTTTTCAAAAACTGAAAAACAAATCCCTAAATCCTAAATTTGGAATTGCTGTTTTGGAAATATATGTTTTAAATGCGTTTTTTCCATTGTATTAAATGGCTTTGCAATGTATCGCGTTACACTGTCAGTCAAGGAGTGCCATTAGATACTGTCTCATTTATACAGGCGCTGCAGCTCCCCCTTGTGTTTTTTAGAGAGAAATGCAATCATTGCGGTGATCTGAAATCATCACAATGAGGTCAAACAATCACGATGAGACGATTATTTAATCATTGTCACAGCCCTAACTATAATGCTATGTTTAGTACTGTTTACAACCGTTTAGTACTATTGTCACTTTATCAATATATATTTCATCAAAGGTACAATTTGGCAAAACCCTAAGATCAGATCATGCAATTAAAAATAGTCATTGTCATATTCACGTTCATTAACTGGAATAATTTTCTTCTTAACATCACAATATTCTGCTGCATACTGTTGTGTGAAAGGATAAATCAGAGCGTGGTGTTCAATGGAGGTCATGAGCTTTTCAATGCGAACTGAGCGAGCCTTAAAGATTCTTTGTGATTCGGATCTCTCCGTGTTACATGACAGAGTATCTCGGTAAATTGAATGAGAGAAGTCACAGGAGAGCAGAAATAAGTTTGCAAAAGATGTAAAAGTCTGTTAAAACTCTAAAAATGATCGTTCACCCCAAAAATTTAAATTCTGTCATCTTTTAATCACCCTCATGTTGTAACAAACCTGTATCATTTTATTGTCCTGATGACCACAAAGGAATATATCTTGACGAATGTTTGTAACCAAACCAGTCAGAAAAAAAGTACTTTTTATATAGAAAGTTAATCATTTGCATGTGTTCAAGCCATTTTAAACTATTGGAGCGCAAGAAGATGAGCTGTTTTCTGTGCGCACAGACACACACACACACACACACACACACACACACACACACACACACACACACACACACACACTGAGATGTGTGTTTCAAAAAGCATAAAAACATAGAAACTCTCTGCCCTTGACAGGACACATGAACACAAATTATCTCGAAATACCACAGTCTTGGAAATTATTCATATAAAACAGCTAGTTATGTCTTAAAGGGGACATATCATGAAAATCAGACTTTTTTTCATGTTTAAGTGCAATAATTGGTTCCCCAGTGCTTCTATCAACCTAGAAAATGTGAAAAAGATTTTGGTAAACCATTTTCTGCAAACATGTAAAAAAGTAGGTCATTTAAATTTGGCTCCCCTTGTGATGTCAGAATGGTTGTGATGGTTGTGATACCACCCCTTAATCTGCACTATCCAACCACAGCACTGCCATTTAGTGCAGAGATCAGCTCATTTGCATTTTAAAGGACACCCCCAAAACGGCACATTGTTGCTCACACCTAAACAGTGGCAATGTTAACATGCTATAATAAATTATCTATATGGTATTCTGAGCTAAAACTTCACATACGTACTCTGGGGAAACCAATTTATTTATTTGACATCTTAAAAAAAACTTGTGAAATGTGCCCTTTGAAGTGAAAGCATACCAGTCCTTCCAGAAAAACTGTGATTTTTTTTGTGATTGTTGCGGGCAAAAATCCTTGATCTTGAGGCACATTTTTTTTTAAATGCGATGGAATATGCAGGATATTTATAAAATTCTATGCGACTTTTTTTTCTATGCGAAAGAGCGGCGTATTTGAAAAAATGAGTTCCCCGCAATAAATATGCGGACTTTGGCTAATTATGTGCTAAATCATGCAATTGCATAATCACGTTTGTCTGGAGGGACTGGCAAACCGTTCAAAAAAAATCTGATGTGTGTCAGTATATGGAACCGTGCTTATCCGGTCTTAAAGTGACAGTACCCATAAAAATCTGCTTACCGTTATGATTGTGTCATTATGTTAATCAAACAAAATTACTTCTGTAGCTTTTAAAATATTAATTGCATTTTTAATTAAATATTACATTTATAGAATGAAGTTGACTTTGATTCTATTTCTGTACACAAATACTACTGTTATACATATTTATATTTATTTGTAATTTTGTTCTTTTCTTTTTCCAATTGCTTATAATTTCTTGATTTGTTCTTACTTTATTACAAATTCTTAAAATAATGTAATTGAGAGTAGGCATTGGCGTCCACCTTAGATCCAAGATCCACTCGGTTTCAAATTTCTGGTCACGCCACTGGTGTACTGTTACAATTGAATGCAGCTTGTATACATCTGGTACCAATATGCACTCTTGGTACCATTCTGCACCTCTGAAGGACTAATATGCAGTCTTTAGGTGCAAAAGTGTACTTTTTGTAAAGGGTACCGACCCAGTGACAGATAGGGACCATTTTTACCATATTTTTTAACATGTTGCCGTTCTCAGACACTTCTAATTAAAGGCGGGGTATCTAATTCAGAAAAATGCGAACTTTAGCCTTCTAGCACTGAAATCACGATCCTACCCTCCATTCAAATCGCCATCCAAAGCCACGCCTCCTCCAAAACACATGAACACGCACATACCAAAAAGCCCATTCATTTCTCATTCAAAATTGTTTATCTGAATCCAATTGAAAAATCATACCACTTTCCTACCTTTCCAGAAGAAACACTGCAACGACCCTTTCAGACCCTTTGCCTACCGCAGCTGTTTCCATCTCGTGAAAAAGCAAAGTTACTAATGTTAATTCAGGTTTTTGCTCTTTTCTGAATCTGATCCAGACGTTTTTTTGCCCTTGTTTTTCAAAAATCTGAAAAGTCTGAGAAACATGACTCAAAACCATGTGCAAACCTGCTAGGTTCATAGCTGTTATAAAATAACATTCAGTAGATATCAAAACAAATATGCACATGAAAAGTGTTGTTTTTCTTCACATCTTTGGGGTTTGTTGGATAACAAGGCTGCACATGTTGTGACTTATTAATGGTGTTCGCACAGCGGGCGCTGATAGGAGAGAGACGCATGGCTTTAAAATTTATTCAGAAGCTGAGGATTGGTTACAAAGAGCATCTTTACCCATGAAAAATAAAGCGACTTACAATGCTTCAAGCTAAACACTTTTATCAGTAGGCTATGTGTGTTCCCTGGGATCAATTGACCTTTGCGATGCTAATGCAAAGCTGTGTTGTTTTACCACAAATAGCTGTGATTTGATGTTAGTGATACAGAGCCGCTCTGTGAGAATTAAACTGACAGCAATGAATGAAACATTTGGGCGGTCAGCGATGACTCACACACATCCAGTCACTCAAATTCACCACATACTTCACTTTAAATGTGGTCAGATCACATCAGGGTATCCCATAATCCTTGACTTGATTTATTGCCCCTTTGGTTTCCCCCAGTGTTGTGGATGTGGCTTGTTTATACAACTTTTTTCTCACTGACTGTCAGGCAATTAAAAGCCAATATCTGCTCATCGCTGTGAGGTGACTCATAGGTGTTTCTGAGGCGAGGGGGGGGGAGTTTGGGATTGATGAGGCGAGCTTAAGAATAGACCTTGTACATTTGGCCCTGCATAATCTTATTTTTTATGTTAATGAAACATGATTATTTTATTGATCGTTTTTGTTTGATTTTTAATTTTATTAGTTAATTAATTAAATCAGTTAATATTGCACTGATGTTTTGGTAAGGAAATTTGTAACATAATCAAAATATATATTTTTGAAACATTTATTATTATCTTTGGTTAATGTCAGTACTATTGTTCATGTTAGTTCATTATGCATTAATTCATGCTAACGTTAAATAAACAGAAATTAACAAAGATTAATAAATGCAGTATTGTAAATTTAGTAAATGCATTAGGGTGATTCTCACAAAATCCAGATTTAGAAGGTGTCCAGCATCAAAAATTTTAAAAAGCCGTTAAAGCCTTTTTTTTTTTGCACATTTAAGATTAAGTTCTGAACTTACTATAACCATTATTTTTAGAGGATTTAAAATATTTCTAGATTATCATTATCAAAAATTATCATTACCGCAACATATTACATTAAATATATGCATTTACAAACTCATGTTTTGTTAATGAGAACTAAAAAGTTGTCTAGGTACTATTATATGACAAACAAAATTTTTACTTTTATCTGAAGAGAAAAAATAAGAACTGCTTACCTGGTAGCCATCTTGAGTGTCACAGTCAATTATGTCCCTTCCAACAATTTTTTTTTTTTTTTTGACAATGTTAATTCCTTTAAGGCTTAAACAATGATTGAAAATTGTTGCGGAGGATGAGAAAATCGGTCTTGGATACATTTATATTCCTTATTATTGTCTCTACATTTACCAATGATCACCAAATACCACATGTTTCTTTACTGTAAATGTTTATAGTATAACATGCACTGAAGCTTTTTATTTTTTTGATTTTTTAATTATAAATATTTCCATGTCAAAAAACCCAAATCCAGTCATGGACACGTTGCGGTAATGAAAATGCTCCCCTTAAATGTGGAAAAAACAACAACATTCTTTGTATGATGTTATTTGAAATCATGTGCAAAATAGTACATGAAGAGATCTTTGTAACTTTATGCTTCTTATTGTGATAGCATTTACTTTTTTCTCAAAATGTTTCATGACACCTCATAAGCCTAATTTCACGAGAATCACCCATTAGCTATAGTAACAATGTTAACAAATACAAACTTAATCTAAAGTGTTACCAGAAATGTGTGCAGGCTTTAAAATATTTAAAACAATAACATAATTGTTTCCTTTATGTTTAGTTTAGGATACATGGTCTGTTGTAGTACGGTTTTTGGAAACTGGCTTGACATATGGTCCATACTCATCATAGTTGTTTATGTTTAGTTGTGTAATAATTACAAAACGAAAGAAGTTGTGTGTTGTCACTTTGTCTAATTTGCTGTCTGTACCAACAGCAGTAATCCTAACCAGAACCCTATAAACACGGGTTAAGTGAT